>NW_027740087.1:0-308 GCF_054177405.1 Leptonychotes weddellii | reverse complement strand
GAGGCAATACCTGCTCTTAGTGCTGCTGCTTAGTATTGTTCAGATGTCTAGTATTTCTGAACTGGCCTGGTCTCAGGGTTTGGTCATGTATTTTACAGCTATTTCAGTTGTTTACTGTTGAAAGGAGTAAATAATCTTTCTTCTTTTTATACTCAGGGAAATTACCTTTAGTTTATAGAGATGAGAATGTCCTTAGACATGTTTTCCATCTCTCCCCAAGAAAATATGACCCTACCAATATAATCAGCATTTTAAATAATCTTGCTCTGTATTATTCTAATGTGCATTATAGTTTTATTCCTCTTTTT
>NW_027740086.1:0-308 GCF_054177405.1 Leptonychotes weddellii | reverse complement strand
GCAGGTCTTAGTGCTTTTCCTGTGGAGCTCCCCGACCTTCCCATTCTCCATCAGTGCACATCACTGTTAGCCTCACCCCCCGGGCCTGCGTCATCTACGAACTCAAGTAACATATGTCTCCCTACAGCTTCCGAACCCTGAGTGCAGACCCCATATCATACTGGATGTAATCCTGGGTCCTAGGGAACCCAGCAGACAGTCCCCCAGCATACAACTGCACTTCCAGAAACAAAGACATCGAATTACATTAACTGTGGCCTACAATAGAAAATCAGTATCAAGAGTATCTGCTAGATGTTAATTTGAAT
>NW_027740085.1:0-308 GCF_054177405.1 Leptonychotes weddellii | reverse complement strand
TCCATTCAGTTTCTCTCCTTATTTTTATTTAAGTATAATTTGTTTTAGTGTACACAACCGTACAGTGCTATCTGAGCTTCTTGAATTAAATTTGCTTCCTACTCTGCAGACTACCATTAATGGAACCAAGCCTCTATTCTTGGGGACAAACGGGAACCAGCCTCAAGCTTCAAGTCATGTTATTGCTGTGGAGAGACCTCTTCTTTTTGATACCATGACTTGGTCTCCCCCTTGATGGGCAGGAAATAATCCCCAATCTACACCGGAAGCCACATAAGTTGGAAATGCCATTATTTGAGCCATTTGTG
>NW_027740084.1:0-308 GCF_054177405.1 Leptonychotes weddellii | reverse complement strand
CAGTTATGTAATGAATAAGTCACAAGAATAAAAGGCACAGTATAAGGAATGATAATGTAATAGCAATGTAATGAGATAGATGGTAGCTACACTTGTGGTGAATGTAGCGTAATGTATAACTTGTCAAATCACTAAGTTGTACACCTGAAACTAGTGTAACATTGTGTGCCAGCTATATTAAAATTAAGAAATATTCTACCTCAGGATCTTGTGGACCAGGACTTTGGGCAATATCCTTGTGCCTTTCTTTGATCAACTACTTGGCTATATGCTCCAAGAAAGTAAGGATCCTGTCTCAGTTGTATACT
>NW_027740083.1:0-308 GCF_054177405.1 Leptonychotes weddellii | reverse complement strand
CAGGGGTCTGCAGGGCTGGAAGGGCGAAGCCAGCACGCTGCCCCGTGCTGTTGGGCAGGCAGGCCACCTGGGCCCCGCACGGCAGGTGTAGAGTCCTGGTCCGCATGCTGGGGAATATGGGAGGGTGTCCCTGAGGGAAACCGTAGCCCCTGAGCGTCAGAGCACCCCACATGTTGAGGGCCGAGGAGCCCTGGAGATCTCTGGGAAGGGCCATGAGGTGCTCTCTGAGCGTGTCCGGGGACTCCGGGGAGCTGGGCTCAGCCTGCTCTGCTCATGGGGCGGTCGTGACCTGCCACGGCTCTGGGCTT
>NW_027740082.1:0-308 GCF_054177405.1 Leptonychotes weddellii | reverse complement strand
AGTCCTACTGCAGCTCCAGGTGGCAACCAAATCCACAGATTGTCAACAAAGGGAAGGCTTCTTTAATGGCTCTGCATCTGCCGGTCCAAACCGGTCTGGGACAGCTGTGGGTCCTGAAAGACGTGGCACCTCCCTGGAGGCCATACATTGAGGAGATGGGAGCTGGGTTGCAGGCTCTGGAAGTTCCATCACTTCTCTTAGGGAGGCCCCTAGCGGTGAAAGCCGCCATGCGGAGTGGCTGGCCACGTTTGGAGACAGAGCTCTGCAGCTCCACCTGCGCGCGCACGTGTGTGTGTGTGTGTGTGTGT
>NW_027740081.1:0-308 GCF_054177405.1 Leptonychotes weddellii | reverse complement strand
AGAAACACATTTCT
The DNA here is from genome assembly GCF_054177405.1 of Leptonychotes weddellii. NCBI lineage: Eukaryota > Metazoa > Chordata > Mammalia > Carnivora > Phocidae > Leptonychotes > Leptonychotes weddellii. The sequence goes on along the minus strand of NW_027740081.1, from coordinate 294 downwards.
GACTGGACAAGCAGGATGTAGACGAAAAGTGAGCATTAAATGTTTAAGTTGGAAGTGTGTGTTGATTTATTCTCAAATATCCTGCCACCAATTACCCAGTACTCTGATAACACAGTGTCGCTAGTTAAAAGGACTCAGATACTTTCAACCGGATCCCACTACTTATTAGTGTGTTTTCGAGGGCTCTGTCGTGCCGACGGCACAATTTCAGAGAGCAGGCGCATCTTACCAGTTGTTAACTTGGAGTAGAGTCAAATTTGTCTGAGCAGCAATCTGTTTTTTCTCATCTTCTGT
>NW_027740080.1:0-308 GCF_054177405.1 Leptonychotes weddellii | reverse complement strand
GAGTCCATTTCCTCATGTGTGATAAGGGGATATTAATAGTATCTATTTTAAAAAACAATTCATTCCTTAATTCAATGTGTAATTTACTGAGCACCTCCTCCTTATAAACATCGGTCCTGGCACAGACTACAGTGGTGGGAAGACCTCTGTCCTCATGACACTCATGTTTTCTGGTATGTTGATTATATAGGAAAAAAAATATATATATATATATAAAAATAATTTTAAGTATATATTTATAAACTTATTTATAAATATATAAAATATAAATATATATTTATGTTGTATATTTATTAATACACATTTAT
>NW_027740079.1:0-308 GCF_054177405.1 Leptonychotes weddellii | reverse complement strand
TTAAAAATGTGATGCTTTTTCACACGTGGAGATGTTTAAAAATAAAATAAAAGGAGACATTTTAAATTACCTTTGTAATTCCAGATAACGTAACAGTGACATTTTGATGTGTGTGTGTGTGTGTGTGTGATAGTTTTGTTGGTTTTGGCTTGTGCTTATTTTTTCCCTTTGGGGTATTTTTAACCCTTTTCGGGGGGGGGGCAGGAGAGACCCTGTTGGAATCTGTGGAAATGTTGGCATATATTGTCACTTGTCACCTGTCCCCAAGTTCATATTTGCCCCATTACATTTGGTTCATACATTAAAGT
>NW_027740078.1:0-308 GCF_054177405.1 Leptonychotes weddellii | reverse complement strand
CCACTTCCATAATTTCCTCCTCCAAGGTTGTCATAATACACCCAATGTGGGGCTCGAACTCACAGCCCCGAGATCAAGAGTCACATGACTGAGCCAGCCAGGTGCCCCGGTTTTCTCTTCATTAACATCTTACACTATTGTGGCACATCATTGAAACTGGTTAAACAATGTTACTATTAACTAACATCTGTAGTTTACTATCTCCATAGTTTTGCCTTTTGCAGAATGTCACATAGTTGGAATTACAGCGTGTAGTCTTTTTAGGTTGGTTTCTTTCACATACCAACCTGCATTTAAGGTTCCTCCAT
>NW_027740077.1:0-4712 GCF_054177405.1 Leptonychotes weddellii | reverse complement strand
CACCTTCCGCCCCTCCCCCCGCCCCGCCCCGGGCTGGACCTCTCCGGGTGCGGGGGGAGGGGGGGGGGTCCTGCCGTCGGGGAACGTCGGACGTCGGACCTCAGGGCGCCGCCGGCTTGGAGCTTCGACTCGGCCGGGGTCCCCCAACCCCACCGTGCGCCCACACGGTCCTGCTTGTGGGCGACCCTGGGGTCCTGGCTGCCCCCGCCGACCCCGCCCCGTTGCCCCCCAGTTGGCCCCCCGTTCCTCCACGCACCCCGTCGTCCGGGAAGGGCCAAGGCTGGCCCACAGCCGGGACTCCCGTGAGAACACGTTAACACGGCCTCCCTGAGCGCCCGTCGGGGGCCTGGCAGGATGGGTCTGAGCCAAGAAAAAAAGATCCCTTTCTTGTTTTCTTGGGGAAATGGTGGTCTCGGGTCTTGTCCCTCCCTGAGTCCACAGCCAGGCTAGTCGCTGCCAACCCAGGCTGTCCCCTGGTGGCAAGCCCCAGCCCTCCTCATCCTCCTCCAATTTAAATTTTGGAGGTTGAAACTGCCTTTTGCAAACTTTCTTTCTTGCCTGGGGTCCTTGGGGGGAAAAATGGCCTAAATGAGAGAGACAACACGAGGTTATCCATCCCAGAGTCCCTGTGACCAGTGACGCTCTCAATGGGGCTTCTGGAAGGACTGTGCCTTGTTGGTGCCCCTGTCTGTGTCCTGAGCACTGCCAGAGATGTGGTGGGATTCACAAAGTCATGAGTTTCCCAGCATTGGCTCCTGGGACCCCTCCAGGCAGGGGAGGGGGCCAGTCTGGATAGGCAGGGGTGTCCCTAGGTGTCCACTCTGTGGGAGCCCTGGTCTTGGGCCTAGCCCAAGTTCAGCTGGGCCTGGTGGCGAGTGACCAAGGGGTCAGGCGCTGGAGACGGGAGCAGGCAGAGTCAGCACCCCTCCCTGGAGGACCAGGAGGAGAGCTCCCTGTGGTGCCCTTGGCCAGGCACATCAAGGACGCCGCTAGTGAGAGACTCTGGGTGCTGGGTGACCACGGAAACTTCCCCAGGGATTGAAGCTGGGCTGTCACCTCACCCCGTTGACTTCGCACGCTGGTGTGCCCCACATCAAGTCACCTGCAGAGTGAGGGGCGGCGGGCATGGGCTCAGCCGGGTGGACTCAGGGACAGAACAGGTCCCTGTGGGAGGACATGGCTGGGTAGGGCCTGGGTCCCCAGGCACGGCAAGGGAGCAAGATTTTCGCTAACACGCTCCGCCTCTGTGGCCCTTGGCACCACAGCACTTGTAACTGGCCAGTCTCCTGTGAGCTCCCTGCGGCTGGGGCCCAGCGTGGCACATTGCCCAAGTCGGGTGCCCCCGACGGCCTGCTGGTGCTGCACGGAGAGCCCAGAGGATCGCTCCAGCCGCAGGTCCAGGCTCCCCCCAGCCCTCAACAGCCCCTCTGACCACCTCCCCCCAAATCCTGTCCCCTCCCCAGCTGTCTTTTCCTAGTGAACTCCAAGCTTGCTCCAGCCTGGGGTGGCCTGTCCCTGCAGACTCCTCTCCCGGATGGTCACATGGCAGGCTTCTTGGTGGCGTTCAGATCTCGGTGTTAACGTCACCCCTCAGCCAAGCTTTCTCTGCTCCCTTCCCATCTGCAGCGAGCTCCACGCCCCCCTCCCGCCCCCCTGACTGTCCGTCTCACTGCTCCCCCTGTATTTTCTTCCTAGAAGTTAGCAATATGCAAAATGACGTTTGGTCACATGTGCTTCTGGCTGTCGGCCTCCAGGGCCTGTGTGTGACAGGCTTGGTGTATGTGGAACTGAAGGGTTGACGGAGAGCCAAGGAAGGGAGGGGTAGAAGGAGAACAGGTAGAAAAGGAGGGATGCGGATTGGCGGAGCGTCTCCCCGGAGGGGCTCTGGCTCTCCAGGTCCCTGTTGTTGCTGCCCGAGAGGGCCTCCAGGTCTCCTGGCCCGGGAGCAGTGGCGTGGAGGAGCAACAGCGGGGACGTCAGTGGCCCAGGAGTGGCCCTGACCATGCGCTTCATCAGTTGTCCCCTCCGTGCTCCTTGGGGATCACGAGGCAGGGTGTGCAAGGCTCAGCGAGGTCCCGGAGACCCCTCCAGGTAGGCGAGGGGACAGCACGTCCTCCTCTCCCTCCCCCACGCATGCTGCCACGCTCGCTGCACCCCCCGAGGTGCCCGTAGGGGAAGCACCCGGAGAAGACGAGCAGCAGCCATGGTTGCACCTGCACGAGGGGCTCGCACTCCTCCCTGGTGTGCCCGGCTGGCACGTGTTGGATACGGGCAGCGTCTGGGGCCTCGGGGCCGTGGTGAGGGCAGCCATGACCCTGATGATCAGCCCATAGCTGTGGGTGCCAGATGATCCGGCTCAGGCTCCTCTCCCTGCCGCCCCCGGGCAGGCACTGCAGGGGGCCTGCTCTAACACCCGGGGCTCGGGGCTCGGGCCGTCCTTCGCCACAGCCTCCCATCCTACGTGCACAGCTGCTCCCCATCCTGGAGAGGCCCAGGGCTGGCTCTCTGGCCATCGGGAGACAGCCCTGACAGGGACACGCAGGCCCTGTGCATCCAGAGAGGGCTCCAGAGAGGGGTGCGGGGTTCCGATGGGCTCGGCAGCAGGGACAGGGGACGCTGTGCAGAAAGCGCTGGAGGGGTGGGTGGGGGCTGCCGAGGGTGAAGGGTTCTCCGCATGCGGGCGGGGGTGGGGGGGGTAAGGGGGGGGTAAGGGGGGGCACTGAAGGGTGTGACCACTCGGCTCACCTGTGGGCAGGAGAACCAGGCATAGGCCGGGGTGGGCGCTGTCCCAGGACGGAGGTTGAGGCTCCCACCAGAACGGGCTCAGCCTACCTTCCTGTCCTCCCATCTCCTGCCCGGGATGTAAACAACCCGCCTGCCCCGCCCCTGCCCGAGGTCCCAGCCCTGTGCCCCGTCCCCCCCGCTGCCACTGCTGGCTCACATATCTCCATTGGGTCCCAGGCTCCCCTGGAGAGGCAGGCTTGGGAAAGAGGGAGCGAGGGGGACAGCAAGTTCAGCCTGACTCTGAGCCTTCAAGGCTCGTGCCTGGGGTGGATGGATTCGCCCCCAGCCCTGCCCTGACCCCAAGATGTGTTGCTCTGCCACCCACTGAGCCTAGGGACAGGGTTGCCAGAGCGAGTGGGCTCGCAAGCCCTGGAGCTTGATGCCCTCGGCCTCAGTTTCCCTGTCTGAAAAACTGGAAATAATAGTACCGTACGCCTCTCAGAGCTGCTGTGAGCATCCAGGGGTACCCTGGAGGAAAAGCTCCGGCAAATGGGAGATGTCGTCCTGGACCCTCTCTGGGGCCCGGAGGCACAGGGAGGAATGTCCTTCCGCCGGCCAGCTTGTGTTTATTGCCTCTCAGATCTAAGACAGGACTGCAAAGGCACCAGCACAGCACCGGGGGCTGGAAACCCCAGTTCCAAGAGTCCCCCAAAGCCCCACAGGAATCCCCGAACGTGCGTGCACCCTGGGACTCAGACTTGGATGGTGGGTGAGGAGCAGGACAACCAGGCTCTGTCCCCAGGGGTTCCCAGGCTGACAGGGAAGGTGAGGGCAGCTTAAGGCCTATGGGGGACACGAGAAAGGTGGGGCTGGGCTGAGGGCCGTGGGGTCTGAAGTGGGGGAGATGGGGGGAGGGGAGGGGCCAGAGAAGGTCCCGGAGGGTGGAGGCTGGGGAGGGTGGTGGAAGGCAGCCATCCAGGGGGGTTTGGGGAGGGGTCTCCTGCCAGACGCTGGCAGACAGCAGAGAAAAGGCCTCCGTTTACATTGCAGAGGCCGAGTCTGCAGGGCTGTCTGCCCGGTTAGGCAAGCCCCAGGGACGCAAGCGTGTCCCCCAGCAGCCCCAGAACCAACAGCACGGTGGGGACGAAGAGCCCAGCAAGGCGTGGAGAGGAGTTGTCCATGTCTAGGTCTGAGCTCTGGATGGTGCTGGCAATCCACGTGGTGTACATGCTGACGTTGATGTAGACTCCCGGCCTTTTGGGGAGGCCGCAGTCAGACCCCCAGCTCACGATGCCTGCCTGGGTCCAGACTCCATCAGGTTTGCAGACCAGGGGGCCCCCGGAGTCACCCTAGGGAGAAAGGAGGAGTCTGGAAGCGTAGGGCCCACGAGGGAAAGGAAGTTCCCAGGGGTCTCCCCAGGCCCACCAGCCTCCCTTCAACACTGCTAGCTAGGTCTAGTGGATGGAGGATTGGTGGGTTGGATGTTTCTGGAAGGCAACAGAGGTCTGGGAATTCGGGGCAAAATCTCTGGCAGATGGGAGAAGCAGTGCCAGGGGAATGCTGTGTTCTCTAAATACGACCGTGCATGTCAGAGTAAGGGCTCGGGGGGGCATTTCTGTGTTGCTAATAATGCTGTTGGCTTCGTTTTGGATGAAAAAGTCTGTGATAAAACAATACTAAGAGGGCGCGTGAGATAAAGCGTCTTTTGCTTATAAAAGCAGACAAGGAAAGACGACACCAACTCAGCCCAGAAGTGACCAGCTCCTCAGGACAATCTGCTCAGAGGCCCTGAGGTTCTTTTTGGGAAAGAAAAAAAAGACATTTCTGGCCCCCAAAGAAAAGCTTTAGGGATGGGGATATGGTCACAGTTTGCTTAAGCACTTTTGAAGTTTTTCACATTCTGATAATATTGATATGATACATTTAAAGGGAGGCAGGGTGTGAGAACATGCTTTTCTATTTGAATTGACTCTGGTATTTAAAGCAAC
>NW_027740076.1:0-308 GCF_054177405.1 Leptonychotes weddellii | reverse complement strand
TCTGATACTACGAAAAGAAGTGTAGCCAAGAGAAAGGGGAAGGAGTCTTTCTGTGCAGAACATATTCTCCAAATGACACGTTTGAAGATAATCTGTTGACATACTGCAAAATGGTAGTGCCTTTATTGCTTGTCCAGCATGTGAAGGATCAATCCCTATTCTTCAGCTCAGTCCCATCCCCAGAATCTCCATACTCCCTGCATGGATTTTAGAATCCAATGGTTCCTCCAGTTTGTTGGTTTGAAATATATGATATTATACCTGGGACATGAATTATTATACACTGCTGTAATATTTTGAACCCTCAC
>NW_027740075.1:0-308 GCF_054177405.1 Leptonychotes weddellii | reverse complement strand
TACTTACTTTTCCTGATAAACTTTGGGATTATTTTGTGAAGTTTGAAACCTTCCCATAAAACTATATTTAGAATTTCATGACCCTCCACATTGATTTTGAGGAAAATGTATGTTTTCATATCTTGTTTTCCCATCCAGAATGAGACATATATTGTGAAGGCTTGATCAATGTCTCAATAAAATTTTGTAATCATTTCCATAGAGTACATAAATCTTGCCTTTTGGTTTTCTTAATTAAAAAGCAGCTTGTCTTATTTACATTTGATTCACATTTTCTTTTTTTTAATTTAAATTCAATTAGTCAACAT
>NW_027740074.1:0-308 GCF_054177405.1 Leptonychotes weddellii | reverse complement strand
TGTGTCTACCATTTACCAGCTGTGTGACCTTGGGTGAATTACCAAGACTCTCTGTGCCTTGCTTTTCTCCTCTGTGAAATGGGGTTTACAACAGAGCCTACCAGTGACAGTCTGAGTCTCAGGGAGGATTTAGCGAGATATTGCACGTAGAGGGCTTAGCACGGTGCCTGGGGCACGGTAGTTAAGTATGCAATACCAGCTCACTGCTATTGTCCGTCACACGTACACCTCAGGGTCTCCAGAGAGTTTTCTTTTTTGTTGGCATGGTACATTTCATGAACTAAAAAAAATTTTTTTTCAAATACTAG
>NW_027740073.1:0-308 GCF_054177405.1 Leptonychotes weddellii | reverse complement strand
GATGCATGTTCTGAAGAGGGGGGAGGGCAGCAGGAAAGTCCAGACTCCCCCTCCTACCTCCTGCTGTGCCTTGAAGCCCTAGCAGAAGATGCCATGGACCACACATCACCATGCTTCGTGGGTTCTTCATCTGTCTCAGGATCTGTAAGGAGGGCTGGCAATTAAAGGCATCCGTTTTACTGCCCCAGACACATGTCTCTGCGGCACTTGATGGAGACTCCCCCCTTCTTCAGTGCAGGCCCCCAGGCAGTAATAACTCTCAGTCTGAGTGCAGGGCTAGATTCAAACTGACCAGGAAGGAGAAGGTG
>NW_027740072.1:0-308 GCF_054177405.1 Leptonychotes weddellii | reverse complement strand
GCAGACGCTCAACGACTGAGCCACCCAGGCGCCCCTATTATCTTTTATTCTAACTTTAAAAGCAACCTTTATTTCCTAAGGATTCTTGTCTTGGACAAGGAGGAGAATATATTCTTAGAGGTATGACAAAACTAAAAGTGACATTGCCAGTTAGGGCTAAAGATTTCTTCCTGAGGAAAGCAAAGAAAAATATTAGTATTGTGTAGTTTCTACTTGTAACTTCCATCTTGGCAGACATTTTGGGGGAAAAAATAACATATTCATTTTATTATTTCCATTTTTTCCAAGACACATGCTTTTTACTTATT
>NW_027740071.1:0-308 GCF_054177405.1 Leptonychotes weddellii | reverse complement strand
TCGCAGGTGGTTGGTTTTGAGGTACAAAGTGGGGGGCTGTGATTCCTCGGGCAGATATTGGAGGATAAATGGCAGCAGGAGGGAGCCTGGCTGTGGGAATCCTACACCACCGGTGAGTGATAGCCTCGCATGCTGGGGACGGGGCGCAGACTTGCAGACCGGTAGCAGTGGGGAAAGGACTCTAGGGCAGCCCCCGGGGTGGAAACCCTGAGCGTCGGGGTCCCACGTGTGAACTGGGAGCGGCTGGTAGTTTTAGAAGCACAAAGGGCAGAGAAGTGCCCTGGCCTGGAGGCAGGACTGGGAGTACT
>NW_027740070.1:0-308 GCF_054177405.1 Leptonychotes weddellii | reverse complement strand
GCCAAGCCCACTGTGCCTGGGGGACACTGAGGCACAATGGGGTTAAAGGTCAGAGGGCCGCGTTCATTCCAGAGCCCAGCTGGTGTTCAGGGCACTCCCTCATCGGGGCTCTCCTCAGCATCCTTCTGTGCCCGGCCCCCCGGGTCCTGGACGGCCAGGAGCTCACAGCCCACCCGGAAAGCTGGCCGGAGGGTCCAGCATCCACACAGCACGGTGCCTGGAGCCCCGGGGAGGAGGTGGGCAACACGCACATGCGGACCCCCACCCTGTGTCTCCCAGGGGGAGGCCAGAGCTCTAGACACAGCCTT
>NW_027740069.1:0-308 GCF_054177405.1 Leptonychotes weddellii | reverse complement strand
TGGTAAGTTGGAATTCAGCGAACATGTATCCTGAGTCACTTCAGGAAACTCTTCAGCTCTGGCTCACAGTCTGGCCTTGGTCGAGGGAACATAAGAGATTTGGGGTTTATTTGGATCCTCAGAAGACGTAACTTTAAAGGGGCAGTCTTCAGGAAAGGAGGGAGTGGGGAGAGTTTCAGAGGAAAAGGGAAGTTCAGGACTGAACACAAGACAGCTGCTGCACATCCTGAGACATAGAAGGCCTCAGAAGCCCTTTTCTCCCTTTGTTTGCCTCTGTTAGTCTAGAAATTGTATTTTGCAGACAGGCA
>NW_027740068.1:0-308 GCF_054177405.1 Leptonychotes weddellii | reverse complement strand
TTTTTTTTTATTTTTTTTAAGGATTTTATTTATTTGACAGAGAGAGACACAGCGAGAGCAGGAACACAAGCAGGGAGAGTGGGAGAGGGAGAAGCAGACTCCCAGCTGAGCAGGGAGCCCGATGCCGGGCTCGATCCCAGGACCCTGGGATCATGTGACCTGAACCGAAGGCAGACGCTTAATGACTGAGCCACCCAGGTGCCCCTAAAACTTTTTTTTTTAATCTTAGAAGAAAACGTAGGAGTAGATCTTCATAACCTTGGTGTAGGCAAACACTTCTTAGATGTGACACTAACAGCACAAACACA
>NW_027740067.1:0-308 GCF_054177405.1 Leptonychotes weddellii | reverse complement strand
TTGGTGTTGAGTTGTATAGTTCTTTATATATTTTTGATGTTAACCCCTTATCATATATATCATTTGCAAATATCTTCTCTCATTCAGTAGGTTGCCTTTCCGTTTTGTCGATGGTTTCCTTCACTGTACAAAACCCTGTTATTTTAATGTAGTCCCAATAGTTCATTTTTACTTTTATTTCCCTTGCCTGAGGAAACGTGTCTACAAAAATGTTGTGAAGGCTGATGTCAAAGAAATTACTGCCTGTGTTTTCTTCTAGGAGTTTTATGATTTCAAGTCTCACATTTAGGTCTTTAATCCACTTTGAG
>NW_027740066.1:0-4712 GCF_054177405.1 Leptonychotes weddellii | reverse complement strand
AAGCTGACTCAAATCGGCTTTAAGGAAAAGGGGGATTGATTGGCTCTTGTAGCAAGAAACTTCCAAGGGGAAAGCTTTAGGCATGACTGGATTCGGGGCCAGGAAAACAGAATCAAGATGCGATCGCTCTCTCCATCTTTCTCTCTTTCTTCATCCCTCTGTTTCTGTATCCCTCTATCCATCCGTCCATCTGCAGCCTCTGCTTTCCTTTGGGTTGACTCCCCACCCCCTCGTCGTGCCCGGTGCCACACCCAGCTCTTCCCTGTCAGCACAGAAGGTCCACGACCTTGTTTATGGCGGCACCATATTCCCTGGTGGGTGGAAGGCTACTCTTCATAACCAGCGGCTGGGCATTTGCTTGGTTTCCCGGGTGCTTGTTCTACAAGCAACGTTGCCTTGAACACCTGTGTGCACGGGCCTCACTCGGGTGTGCGTGTGTGTCTGCGGAGGGGGTTCTTGTTTTGAAAGAGAACTGGATCCCCCTCTGTCCGAGCCGTGTACCTGTCTGCACTCCCGTTAGCCCCTGGGAGGGTGTGCCGAAATTTGGGGGAGGTCAAAACTACATAAACTAAGTTCACTCGCCAGTTAATTCCAGCAAGGCTGCGTGGACTCTGAAGCGAAGCTTCCCCGGGGCCCCCCTCTGTCCACAGAGTCGTGATTTGTGTCTTCATGGCTGGCTGGAATCAGAGCTCAGTGTTTGTCTAAGCCAGGGGTTCTCGGAGGGAGGCCATGTTGCCCCCAGGGGTGTCTGGAGACACTTTTGGTTGTCACGGCTGGGAAAAGGGTGCTATTGGCATGGAGTGGGTGGAGGCTGGGGACACCACTCAGTGCCCCACGATGCACAGCGGGCCACCACCACAGAGACTCTCCAAAAGTGGAGGCGTGGCCCTCTCCACCCACACAGCTTGCCCCCTGCCTCTCTCCAGCTCAGCAGACAGCTGTCCAGGAGACCGCCTGCCCCCCACCCTGTCCCACGGCGCTCATCCACTTATCCTGTCCCTCCAGGCAGTGGCCAGCCTCCCTGGTCCATCTCCCCCAGGTCTCTGGCTCCCCCCTTCTCCCAGGATCTCCCTGGGGGTGGCCAAGAGCGTGGCACAGTCACTTGGCGTAGTCGCCTACTGGCGGTGAGCTCCATGAGGGCGGGTCTCCTCTGTCTGGCTTGTGTCTGCGATCCCGCCGGCCCCTCGATGGCCACACGCACAGAGACCCCACCCATATTTACCGACCGAGACTCCAGGCTTCATGTCGGTGCTGGCCGGTCCTGCAGCACCTTCCTGTCCGCCCGGTGCAATGGAAATTTTATTTTATTTTTAGAGATTTTATTTAGGGGCACCTGGGCGGCCTAATTAGTCAGTTAAGCGTCTGCCTTCGGCTCAGATAATGATCCCAGGGTCCTGGGATGGAGTCCTGTGTCGAGCTCCCTGCTCCGTGAGGAGTCTGCTTCTCCCCCTCCTTCTGCCCCTCCCCCTGCTTGTGCTCTCTCTCCCTCTAACAAATAAATAAATAAAATCTTAAAAAAAAAAAACTAACTAAAAAAACCTAACAGCCCCTTCCAGGATCATGGTGGTTTTGGGTCTAAAACTGAGTAAGTCCCCTCAGTAGCAGGTTTGTGCCAAAGTTAGGAACTTAATGAGGAGGTACTATTCCAAGAGCCTGGTGACCTTGGAGTAACTGGAAGATCATCCCACCTCAGCTTTATGGCAGCTCCTTGCCTTGGCCTGCGAGGCTGACCTACCCACCTCCCCTCACCCCCCAGTCCACTCTGTGCCAGCCACACTGTCCTCCCCTCAGATTCTAAATCAGGCCAAGCTTGATCCCACCTCAGGACCTTTGCACTTGCCATTCCCCTTTTTTCCCCTTCATCTTTGAATGACTGGCTCCTCATTATTGATTCTCAGACCTGAGCCTTCCCTGACTGCCCCAGGGAGGCACCTCCCCACCCCCTCTCATCACATTACCGGTTTTCCACACAGCCCCATCCCCGTCTGGCGGGAAGCGTGTGTTCAATTTGTAGCGTCTCTACCCCCTCTTCTAAGTCATAAGCCCAGCAAAAGTTCTTGTTTATAGTGGTATTGCCTGTCTCTAGAGAGTGCCTGTCACACAGTAGAGGTTTCATGGGTGCTCCTTGAATGAATAGGACACTAACAGCCATTTTTATTGTCTTCCAGAACTTTTGACTCGAGGTTTGAAATGGAAAAAACAAAACAAGAAATGTGACTCAAGAGCTGCTGTAGTATCACAGATATGCTTCTAGAAAGATCCCTTGAGTGTGCATGCCTGCTTTAAGCAACACTTTGAATCAGTCTTGCTTAGCATCAGGGAACCCGCAGTTAAGCTCCAGATAATGTGAATTCCTCCGTTTGACTGTCCCGTCCTTTCAGCTATCATCTCCTGCCAGCCACTGGGGTTGTAGACAGAGAAGACCCTGAAACTCATGGTGGGGGATGAGCCACCCCCCTCAGTGGGGACCCGTCCTGCTACTCTTGGCACCACCATCCTTTGGTAATAAATTGTTTCACTGCAGTTGGAGAGTTGAGTGTCTGCAAAAGGAGTTCCTTTTGGAAAAGTTTACCTTCTTTTTTTCTCCATCTATCCATCCTTTCAACCTTTCCTCCACCTATCCAAAGTTTCCTGCAGATATCCATCCATCCTTCCTTCCTTCCTTCCTTCCATCCATCCATCCACCCATCCATTCTTACATTCATCCAACAAACCACCCATCTACCCATCCATTTATCCAGCCATCTACCCATCCATTTATTCATCCATCCATCCACCCACCCATCTTTCCATCTATCATCCATCCTTCCATCCATCCATCCATCTTGCCACCCATCCTTCTATCCATCCATCCATTCTTCCATTCATCCACCCATCATTTTTCCAGCCATCCACCCATCCATTTATTTAGCCATCCATTTATCTATCCAGTCATCAGCCATCTGTATATCAATCCATCCATCCATTTATCCACCCATCCATCCTTCCACATACTTTTCCATCATCCACCCTCCCACCCACCTTTCATCCTTTCATCCATCTGCTCATTCTCCCATCCATGTACCCTTCCTCTTCCATACGTTTACCCTTCTTTGTATGAAACAAATATTCAGCAGGCATATCTTGACACTCAAGGATCAAGCCCCACATCGGGCTCCCTGCTCAAGGAGGATCCCAATGAACAAGATACACAGAGGTCCTTGAGCTAATGGAGCCTCCAGTCAAGTGGAAGGAGAAGGCATTAAATGAGACAACTTTGGGCTGTGCTCCACACCCTGGAGAGAAGGCACGGTGCTGTGATGGAGACCAAGGGTCCCAGGGAGGGGAGGCGCATTTGCAGAGAGCCTGGATAGAGAGGTGGTGGAGGAGGCAAGCACAGCCGACCCCCTCCCTGGGAGTATGAGACCTGGGCAGTGGCCATGGCTAGAGGAAGGGAGGGCCTGTGGACAGATTTTGGAGGCAGCCCAACCAGCAGTGTGTGGTCAGTGACTAGACTGGAAGGGATTCAGAACAGAGGGATACACTCACCTCCCAGATTTGGTCTTGAGGATCTGGAATCATCCACCATTACTTTTTCTTTTTTAAAGATTTTATTTATTTATTTGAAGAGAGAGCGAGATAGCACAAGCAGGGGGAACAGTAGAGGGAGAGGGAGAAGCAGGCTCCCCGCCAAGCAGGGAGCCCAATGTGGGGCTCGATCCCAGGACCCCGGGATCGTGACCTGAGCTAAAGGCAGACACTTAACCATCTGAGCCACCCAGGCGCCCCTCATCCACCATTACTTTGGCATGGGGGAGGTCAGAGGCCGGGTCGGGGAAGAACCTGCTCTGATTCTCCCCGATTCTTGCCTGCTCAGGGGACGCAGGGGATATTAGCAGACTGATCATTTCCTACTTGAAAGCAGATGTGTACAGCGCTTTCCAGAAGGGGATGTTCCTCAATGAGAGAGAAAACCCACCTGAAAATCTCCTGCTTAAAGAGCCTCTCTGTTCACGAGTCCACAAGAATAGGGACGTCAGCTGCCCTTCAGGGCCCCATATCAGGTCACAGGATGGTCACAGTGTCGACATCTGGCCCTTCCATCCCCCTGCCATTTGGTGCACTTGCCCACAGCCCCTCTGTCCTCTGTCTTCTGCCCTCTGCCCTCGTCTCTGAGCGAGCAAAGTCAGCTGGGACCCAGTGTTGCTCAGGCAGCAGGAGAATTGCACGACCAGGCAGAGCAGGGAGAGTTTAGACAGTTTCCCTCTGCCCCCAAACCCGCTTTTGTCTGTCTATAGAGCCCAGGTTCTGGACCTTGTGTGTCTTGGCATCTTGTCCCCCGACCTCCGCAAGAGGAGGGTGTTGTCATCTGCATTAGAGGAGAATCACATGGCCCAGGGGAGTGGGAATGACTCACATGCCACCCTGGGGTGGATGGTGGCTGGACCCCATTTGTCCTCTACACCTCGCCTCTGCCCCCACGTGAAACTCTGGCCCAAATTTAATCAGATGTTCATGGTACAGGGGCTGGTGGTGGGTTTTTTGGAGGGGGATTTTTGTTTGTTTGTTTTTTAATAACTTTTACTACAGGTCGCCTGGGTGTCTCAGTCGGTTAAGCATCTGCCTTCGGCTCAGGTCGTGATCCCGGGGTCCTGGGATCAAGCCCCACATCGGGCTCCCTGCTCAGCGGAGAGACTGATTCTCCCTCTCCCTCTGCTCCTTCTCTCTCTCAC
>NW_027740065.1:0-308 GCF_054177405.1 Leptonychotes weddellii | reverse complement strand
GGGCACCTGGGTGGCTCAGTCGGTTAAGTGGCCGACTGTTTCGGCTTAGGTCATGATCTCAGGGTCCTGGGATCGAGCCCTAGTTGGGCTCTGTGCTCAGCATGGAGTCTGAGGATTCTTTCTCTCTCCCTCTGCCCCGCCCTCCATGCATGCGCAGGCACACACTCTCTCTCTCAAATAAATCTTAAAAAAAAAAAAAAGACATGGATAAGGATATTCATTGCCACGGTCCTTGTGAGACAGGAAAGTGGAAACAAAGTAAATGAACACGAAGCATATAATAGAAAGGATGAACAAGGCCAAAATTT
>NW_027740064.1:0-308 GCF_054177405.1 Leptonychotes weddellii | reverse complement strand
GGCTTTCTAGCACTGAATCCCATCATCAGGAATCCCCACTGTCACAGAAGATGCTGGGCGGGGAACCTCCCCTACAAGGCAGAGCGTTCCCTTCCCACTTGTGTGCAAAGTCACATGCAAGAGATTGGGTCCCCTGTAGACAGCTGGCTCCCAATTAGGAGGAGAAAGGGGCTCTCCTGGGGGTAACCCCAGACCCACTAATGAAAGTCTGTCCTCCGTGGAGAGCAGCGAGTCAGGGGCAGAGTGAGGGGAGCCTCAGGGACGGAGTGAGACCCTCCCCCCGCCCCCCACTCTCCCCGAGCTCAGGG
>NW_027740063.1:0-308 GCF_054177405.1 Leptonychotes weddellii | reverse complement strand
GCATTATTCACTATTGTAACAAATCATGGTACTGATGGCTAAGCTGATTTTGGTACTTGAATAACTGATAAAACACGTTGTGTCTGTCCTCTCATTATTTATTTTTTTAAAAAAATATTTATTTGAGAGAGAGAGAGAGAGAAACAGCATGAGAGGGGAGAGGGTCAGAGGGAGAAGCAGGCTCCCCGCTGAGCCGGGAGCCCGATGTGGGACTCGATCCCAGGACCCTGGGATCATGACCTGAGCCGAAGGCAGTCGCTTAACCAACTGAGCCACCCACGCGCCCTGTCCTCTCATTATTTTCATGG
>NW_027740062.1:0-308 GCF_054177405.1 Leptonychotes weddellii | reverse complement strand
GCGGGACGCGGGGAGTTTCAAGTTTGTGTGACCGAACAGATTGTAAGCAAAAACCTGTAAAACACGAACAAGCCCTTCACGGTGCATTATTTGCCTCATTACTTGTCCTGCATTCTACTTAGTGCTCTATTCCTTTGCATTTAAAAAATTCTGGTCGTGACCCATTATGTTGCTTTCAGGACTCTCAAATGGGTCACGACCCACTTTTTTTTTTTAATGTTAAAGGAAACCGGGAGGAGCTGTTACCCTGCAGCCCTGCAGCCCTACAGCAGTGCGTGCTTTTTGCCTGCGCCAGCCAGCTGCGAATG
>NW_027740061.1:0-308 GCF_054177405.1 Leptonychotes weddellii | reverse complement strand
CTGCTCTCTAGGCTATATTAATGGAGCAAGAGATTCTTAGAGGCCATCTTAGAGCTGTATCTTGAACACTCCATCCATCTGTACTCTTTTGTCCCTCTCCATGCAAGAGGGAGAGTAGATAGATGAGGGTAGAGGAAGAATAGGACAGATACAAAGTATTCAGCTTGCCGCGTCTCTAAGCTTCACTTGAGAAATACCAAGTCTCTTAGTTTTAGAATCCCAAGGTTTTGAGTTTATTCTATTGTTAATCCTCATTAATCTAGGAGTTGGGGAAACAAGATACATAGATTTTTTTTTACTTTTTTTTT
>NW_027740060.1:0-308 GCF_054177405.1 Leptonychotes weddellii | reverse complement strand
CTGAGAGGAGACGAAATCCAGGTCTCCTACTCCTCCGCCATCTTGCTCCGCCCCAAAAAGCTGTGGTTTAAAGAGGTACCTTGAGGACAAAGTATCGCTCTGAATTCTTTTAATTTCGGTAGGGTCTACCAAAGTGCCTTTAACATTCTAAGTTTCCAATAAATATGTTTTGGATCATTAGATTAGTGAAAGCCAGTTATTGACTGTTAATAGAGAACACAGATTCTAAATGGTCTTCAGAAATAAAATTGTACGACATTATGGATTTCAAATTACCACTCAGCCACCACCTATCATAACTCTATGAG
>NW_027740059.1:0-308 GCF_054177405.1 Leptonychotes weddellii | reverse complement strand
TGGAAAAATGAAGCGGGGGAGATCAGAGGGGGAGTTGAACCATGAGAGACCGTGGACTCTGCGAAACAAGCTGAGGGTTTTAGAGGGGAGGGGGGTGGGGGGATGGGTTAGCCTGGTGATGGGTATGAAGGAGGACACGTACTGCATGGAGCACTGGGTGTTATATGAAAACAATGAATCGTGGAACACTACATCAAGAACTAATGAAGTATGGTGACTAACGTAACATAACATAATAAAATAAAATAAAATAAAAATAAAGATGATAAAGAAATCTGGGAGGAGAGGTGGCTGCATTGGGTATCTGC
>NW_027740058.1:0-308 GCF_054177405.1 Leptonychotes weddellii | reverse complement strand
CCAGCCAACTGACCAACAAGTGTAAACTTTTGCGGCCCCTGGGTGGCTCAGTCAGTTAAGCGTCTGCCTTCAGCTCAGGTCATGATCCCAGGGACTTGGGATTGAGCTTCACATCGGGCTCCTTGCTTAGCAGGGAGTGGGCTTCTCCCTCTCCCTCTGCCCCTCCCCCCACTCATGCTTTTTCTCTCTCTCTTTCAAGTAAATAAATGAAATCTTCAAAAAAAACCTGCAAGAAAAATAAAATCCTCGAGTGGCAAATTTTCACATCCCTCTCTCAGCAGCTGATAATAAGCAGCCCCCAAATCAGT
>NW_027740057.1:0-308 GCF_054177405.1 Leptonychotes weddellii | reverse complement strand
TAACAATGAATTCTGGGACAGGCAAAAGTAAGAAAAGTTAGAAATTAATTTTCAGTAAAGATTTTGAATATATGTGAGACCTTCAACCAAACCAGAAGGGCTTTAGGGAACCAGGAAAAACCTGTATATTACCAGCCCATATCTCCATCCATCATTGCCCTCTCCCCAGCAAAATATCCTTTGAAATTTAAGGAAATATAAATAAGGAATACCTTTAACAGGAAAAATAGTTACAAAGAAGAGCCTGCACTGTATGTATAAAGAAAGAAGGTGATCCCCAAGAAGGAGGTATGGGAGAGACCATGGGC
>NW_027740056.1:0-308 GCF_054177405.1 Leptonychotes weddellii | reverse complement strand
TGCGTTTGCATTCCTCCAGATACTTAGAACTCAGCCCATCCAGACACCCCATTTCATTGTATTAGATCTAGCATAAGGTACTAATTAACACTGGCAGAGAATCTCTCTCGCTAGTACCTCTTCACTTCACTTGTAGTTCTGGATGTTGGCCTACAAAGAGCATGTCTAACCCCACACCCACAGGACTGCCTTTCACATATGACAAAGCTGGGATCACTGAGCATCTGTGAGGGAATTGCTCAGTCCCTTTCAAGTAGAACCATCCTGGACACTGGCCTCAGTGTGACCTCCAGTGGTATACACCCTTG
>NW_027740055.1:0-4712 GCF_054177405.1 Leptonychotes weddellii | reverse complement strand
TTTTTTTTTTTAACATATAATGTATTATTTGTTTCAGAGGTACAGGTCTGTGATTCAACAGTCTTACACAGTTCACAGCACTCACCATAGCACATACCCTCCCCATTGTCTATCACCCAGCCACCCCATCTCTCCCACCCCCCACCATGCCAGCAACCCTCAGTTTGTTTCCTGAGATTAAGAATTCCTCATATCAGTGAGGTCATATGATACATGTCTTTCTCTGATTGATTTATTTCGCTCAGCATAATACCCTCCAGTTCTATCCACGTCATTGCAAATGGCAAGATTTCATTCCTTTTGATGG
Organism: Leptonychotes weddellii; assembly: GCF_054177405.1. Lineage (NCBI taxonomy): Eukaryota > Metazoa > Chordata > Mammalia > Carnivora > Phocidae > Leptonychotes > Leptonychotes weddellii. The sequence continues at coordinate 4,405 of NW_027740055.1, read as the reverse complement.
CTGCATAATATTCCATTGTATATATATACCACACCTTCTTTATCGACTCATCTGTCGATGGACATCTTGGCTCTTTCCACAATTTGGCTATTGTGGACATTGCTGCTATAAACATCAGGGTGCACGTACCCCTTAGGATCACTACATTTGTATCTTTGGGGTAAATACCCAGTAGTGCAATTGCTGGGTCATAAGGTAGCTCTATTTTCAACTTTTTGAGGAACCTCCATACTGTTTTCCAGAGTGGCTGCACCTTTTTATGCATTAATTCACTGGATTGTGCAATTGTCCTCAATAAATACATAAAACATTACTGACAGATGTTCTTGACACCTTGAATGCTCATGGCTACAAGTCTACTCTCTACCACACCTTTGAACATCCATCTCCATCAATTGAGTTATTTGCTTATCAAAGAGGCACTTATGCTTTATCCCCTCATGTTTGTTGTGCCATTTTTACTTGTTTTAATTGTGTAATTTAATTCAATATGAACAAAACAAAACATTTAAGTGGTGAAGCAGGTTTTTGTCTATAAAAACTAAGTCGAATTCTTTTGCTAACATTTGATAAATGTGAGCTGCTTAAATATGTGAAGGAGACACTTGTAAAAAATCATAAAAATTACATTCTAGAAATATTTTTTACACAAAGTACTTCCCAAGTGTCTTTGGGCTTCCACTTAATGAATCATGGAACACTACATCAAAAACTAATGACGTACTGTATGGTGACTAACATAACATAGTAATAATAATAATAATAATAACAAAAACCCTAAAGCTAAAATGTGTGGATGACGCATATAACTGTGACTTCCATTTACAAAATCAAACTCAAAAAAAGGAAAAGGAACAGTCTTGGCACCACATCAAAAAAGTAAATGAAGGTATATTAAAGTTAAAATGAAGCACTGTAAATTAAAATATGTTGATATTTAAGTTAAATTGAACATTTTAAAGTATATATTCAATATATATGTAGTTCATACATAGTTCTATAGTAACTGTTGTTATTGCCTCTGTATTGGACTTTTTTGATTAACTGACCAGTCACCCATTTCTGGCTGCTTCAGAAAAGAGTGCAAAATCGTTGGTGGACATGAGTGCATGAAAGCTGGTTTTGTTCAGGGTGAAGGTTAGGGAATTGTTCTTCTTAAAGAATCTCAGAAATATAAGCACAGCATGTGTTTGTATTATGAGCATTCATTTAAAAACACAGCTATCCATTCGCATAGCCAAAATATTAATTGAATGTTTAAATAAAAAATGGATGGCTTTCTTCACTAAGAATTATTTTGTTAGGATTGTTTTTATAAGATGTTAGGATTGGCTGCTGGAGGGGCAGTGGGTGGGGGACTAGGGTAACTGGGTGATGGGTATTAAGGAGGGCACTTGATGTAATGAGTACTGGCTGTTATATGCAACTGATGAATCACTAAATTCTACTTCTGAAACTAATAATACACTATACATTAATTGAATTTAAATTTAAAAAAGATGTAAGGATTATCTGTGTTTGTTAATTCTAGTTAGAGTTTTTTTGTAAATAAATATAATTTATATAATTTCTTCCCATAGCATTTTTCAGGGTTACTTTGATAAGATACATTTTTAAAATGTGATAAAATATATTTTTCTAGGAACAAATGAATATCTGTAAACTACTGCTTTCCAGCTACTAAAATGAAGAGTGACCCTTTTAAGTTTTATTTCCAGACTACTCAAAAAAATAAATCATATTATTTATTCCTAAACCCACAGGAGACATAAGTCTCACAGAATGTGGCTAAGTTCTTTAATAATGCATGGTCACTTTGCTTCATAGACTAATGTGTCATCTCACTCTGCAGAAATGTTACCTAAGATTTTTTTCATATTTTTCTTTAAATTTTAAGGAATAAAAATGTATTAGAGTGAACATTTACTAGCAGATGCTGCATAAATCCTTATTCATAAATATTTAGACCTTGAACTGACGAGAAAAATCTAAGATTACAGTATATGTCACAGTCTTTCCACCTAAGTGTATAACTGTATTCTTGAATTATTCCTAGTGCAGATGTAATGTCTTTAAAAGTATTTTATTATAGCGATGCATTTCCCCAAGTGAATCAAGGTGATGCATTTTGTTGGTATTATTTTCTTGCTTTCTTCCTGGATTTGCTTTCATAACTTACAAAATATTTTACAACAAAATGAATGAACAGGAATTGCCATATTGAAGTAGACAAAGGATCTAGTTATTCTGGGAACTATTATATGAATGTGTCTTTTATTTTTCTTAAAACTAAGGAAATGCATACTTGCAACAAAATTACTTGAAATGATTAACTCTCTCCCAAATAATCTAAAAGTAAAGCTAATCTATTTAGAATTCTTCAGATTATGGTCACCAAGAAAACAATTTTTTTTATTGATAATTCTTTATTTAATTTTTAAAAATTTTAATTCCAGTATAGTTAGCATACAGTGTTATATTACTTTCAGGTATGCAATATAGTAATTCAACAATTCTATATATTATTCAGTGCTCATCAATATAAGTGTGCTCTTAATCCCCTAGAAAAATTTTATATCCTAAATTGAACATGTACTTGGTCTTCATGTCAGTTTAATCCTGTCTCTGTTTTTCTGACATTAGAAGTATGTATAAAAATCATTTTTATCATTGTCACTTAAGAGTAATTGTGATCAATTTAGATGAATAAAACAATATAAAATTCTAAAAAAAAAATTGCAAGCAATTTGGTTTTGGCTCAGGTCGTGATCTCAGGGTTGTGAGATCGAGCCCCACATTGGGCTCCATGCTGAGCATGGATCCTGCTTACAATCGTCTCCCTTTCCCTCTGCCCCTGCTTCATCCCCCTCTCCCCCTGACTTGTGCACTCTCTCTCTCTCTCTAAATAAATAAATAAATAAATCTTAAAAAAAGTACCTAGCACTACCTTGTCAAAGTTATGTTTTCAAAACACCATACCTCTCCAGTTTCTGAAATTAAAATAATTACCTGGCATTAAAATGTCTACTTTTAATCCTAATATTTGCATTATTTTTATCAAGAAAATACTTAGAGTGATTTTATACATACCAATGAAGACAATAACTTAGGCAATTTTCATAAGCAGCAAAATAAATTGACTTATTTTGCCTTAAAATAACACAGTGAATAATGTGTTAAATGCTAGCATTAGAAGGGTTTGAATTATTCCATGCTGTCCAATAGAACTTTCTGTGTTGATGGAAATGATGTATATCTGAATTGTCCAAGACAGTAGCTATGAGTCACATGAGGGTACTGAGTACTGGAAATGTAGCTAATGCTAATGAGAAACTGATTTTTTAAATTTTATTTAATTTTAATAAGGTTAAATGTAAATAACCATATGTAGCTGATGGCCACCACATTGGATAGCATAGATCTAGATACATGTCACGATATTCACTTCCCTTTTTTGGCAAAAGTATAAACGTGGGATCATGTTTTGTCGGTTACAGAGCTTGCATTTTCAGAAGCCAGTAAACCTAAACTAAAATGTATTATGCAATAGGATCCAACAGTACATTAAAAGGATCATCCACCATGACCAAGTGGGATTTCTCCCTGGGATGCAAAGGTGGTTCAACATTCACAAATCAATCAATGTGATGGAACACATTAATAAGAGGAGGGAGAAGAATCATATGGTCCTCTCAATTGATGAAGAAAAATCATTTGACAAAATACAGCATCCTTTCCTGATTAAAACTCTTCAGAGTATAGGGATAGAGGGAACATTCCTCAAGTTCATAAAATCCATCTATGAAAAACCCACAGCGAATATCATCCTCAATGGGGAAAAGCTAAAAGCCTTTCCCTTAAGATCAGGAACACGTCAAGGATGCCCACTCTCACCACTATTGTTCAACATAGTACTAGAAGTCCTAGCAACAGCAGTCAGACAACAAAAAGAAATAAAACGTATTCAAATTGGCAAAGAAGAAGTCAAACTCTCTCTTTTTGCAGACGACATGATACTTTATGTGGAAAACCCAAAAGACTCCACCCCCAAATTACTAGCACTCATACAGCAATTTAGTAATGTGGCAGGATACAAAATCAATGCACAGAAATCAGTTTTTTTCTTATACACTAACAACACAACTGTAGAAAGAGAAATTAGAGAAATGATTCCATTTACAATAGCACCAAAAACCATAAGATACCTCGGAATAAACTTAACCAAAGAGGTAAAGGATCTATACTCTAGGAACTACAGAACACTCATGAAAGAAATTGAAGAAGACACAAAAAGATGGAAAAATATTCCATGCTCATGGATCAGAAGAATAAACATTGTTAAAATGTCCAAGGTACCCAGAGCAATCTATACCTTCAACGCCATCCTGATCAAAATTCCAATGAC
>NW_027740054.1:0-308 GCF_054177405.1 Leptonychotes weddellii | reverse complement strand
GAGGGTGGCTCTGGGTCTGGTTGGGAGAGGTGGTTCCGTGTCTGGCTGGGAGGGTGGCTCCGTGTCTGGCTGGGAGGGTGGCTCTGTCTCTGGTTGGGAGGGTGGCTCCGTCTGGTTGGGAGGGTGGCTCCGTGTCTGGTTGGGAGGGTGGCTCCATGTCTGGTTGGGAGAGGTGGTTCCGTGTCTGGCTGGGAGGGCGGCTCCGTGTCTGGCTGGGAGGGCGACTCCATCTCTGGCTGGGAGGGCGGCTCCGTGTCTGGTTAGGAGAGGTGGCTCCGTGTCTGGTTGGGAGAGGGCTCCGTGTCTGG
>NW_027740053.1:0-308 GCF_054177405.1 Leptonychotes weddellii | reverse complement strand
TTAGAGATTTTTTTCCCCTCAGAGACTTTTTATCTGGCAATAGGAACTACAGTGGGCATTCTGGGTGACTGTCACCATCAAGGGCAGTTGTGATCTAGAACTAATGGAAAGGGGAACAAAATTTTTTTTTAAATTTAAATTCAATTAGCCAACATAGAGTACATCATTGGTGTCAGATGTAGCATTCAACAATTCATCAATTGTGTATAACACCCAGTGCTCATCACACCACGTGCCCTCCTTAATGCCCATCCCCCAGTTACCTCATCCCCCCACCCCCCTCCCCTCCAGCAACCCTCAGTTTGTTT
>NW_027740052.1:0-308 GCF_054177405.1 Leptonychotes weddellii | reverse complement strand
CTATGTTCTCCTCTAGGATTTTGATGGATTCCTGTCTCACATTGAGGTCTTTCATCCATTTTGATTTTATCTATGTGGATAGTGTAAGGGAATGGTCCAGTTTCATTCCTCCATATGTAGCTGTCCAATTTTCCCAGCATCACTTATTGAAGAGACTGTCTTTTTTCCACTGGATATTTTTTCTTGATTTGTCAAAGATTGGTTGACCATAGAGTTGAGGGTCCATTTCTGGAATCTCTATTCTGTTCCATTGGTCTATGTGTCTGTTTTTGTGCCAATACCATGCTGTCTTGGTGATCACAGCTTTG
>NW_027740051.1:0-308 GCF_054177405.1 Leptonychotes weddellii | reverse complement strand
TACAATGGGACAGTCACCAGTTAATAGCATTTCACTATATGCCAAGATTTGTGGAACTTGGCATTTAATCTTAATTGCAAAAAAATAAAACCACTATTGGATATTAAAGCTCTATAGGGAAATTGAATGAATCACCGGAGAGAACCCTAGTCTCAGAGACATGCTTCACATAATTTTCATTGATTCATATAATACAAATAGTTTAGATATATTAGAAAATCAGTATCTGCAAGTTTTCAGTTATTCATTCAAAAGAAAAGGACTCTTCTGCAGAAAAGGAAATACATTATAAATTGGGGGTAAAAGTG
>NW_027740050.1:0-308 GCF_054177405.1 Leptonychotes weddellii | reverse complement strand
TCTTCAGTAAACTATTTATATGCCTAAATGGTAAAGGAAAGAGATAATATATATTTTTATGTTTCTGAGCAATATTTTTTAATGTATACCTGTCTTGTGGAAGAATGTACAGGTAAATAAGACCATGATTTGTAAAGTGCATGTTCGAATTTTTGTTTTTGTAAATGGTTAGATACATTTCCTGGGTAACTTAGAAAACAGAGTTGCTCATAAGGTGAGGGACAGTTAAACTGGTTCTCATGAATACCCAAAGGTCATGTACATAATCTAAGTACACTAATACTATCCTAAGCTTTTTTTTCTCATTT
>NW_027740049.1:0-308 GCF_054177405.1 Leptonychotes weddellii | reverse complement strand
GAAGAAGTCCTACTCGCTTCCTCCAAAGAATGCTGGCTTCTCCTGGGGCCGGTCTCATGAGAGGACAGATACAGGTATACACACCCATGTCCTGCCCCCCTCCCCCCCCGGAAGGGACCATGTGTCAGTCTGTGCATTGACAGTGGCCTCTGGATAAAAGCGAATATACTGGAAACTACAGTCAGATTCTAAACATCCCCGAGGTGGTTATGATCGGATCCCAGTAACTTCTGTGCACCACCTCAAGCTGGATCATCTGTGAAAGGCCCTCCTGAAACACACAGCACTGCCAAGCTCTCTCGTTAGAT
>NW_027740048.1:0-308 GCF_054177405.1 Leptonychotes weddellii | reverse complement strand
GCGTGCTGAGAGGGTTTCTCTGGGCCTGCACTTCCTCGAGGTCGGAAGGGGCAACACTTAGCATTAATTTTGGGGAGTTCCTGAATGTAAGCATGACGGGGCAGGGGCAGCCTGTGAACCCCACCGGCAGGGGTGAAAATACCTTCTCCCCACAGGCTTCCGGGGGAGCCCTGGCAGCAGATTCTGATTTCAGCTCTAGTCCTGCTACTCACGAGTGAGTGACCTGGGGCTCGTTGCTGGATCTGTCTGTTTCTGAATCCTTGTTTGCCAAATGCAGGGATTTCTTCTAACCTAATGAGAATTCTCCT
>NW_027740047.1:0-308 GCF_054177405.1 Leptonychotes weddellii | reverse complement strand
TGTTAATCACCATACATTACATCATTAGTTTTTGATGTAGTGTTCCATGATTCATTATTTGCTCCCAAACCCTTGAGAAAGAATCCTGGGCTATAAAACTGATGAGAAGATTTTTATTTATTTATTTATTTATTTTTAAAGATTTTATTTATTTATTTGAGACAGAGAGAATGAGAGACAGAGAGCATGAGAGGGAGGAGGGTCAGAGGGAGAAGCAGACTCCCCGCCGAGCAGGGAGCCCGATGCGGGACTCGATCCCGGGACTCCAGGATCATGACCTGAGCCGAAGGCAGTCGCTTAACCAACTG
>NW_027740046.1:0-308 GCF_054177405.1 Leptonychotes weddellii | reverse complement strand
TTTTTAGTACATAAGGCTTGCCTGAGCATATGGCAAATGCTTTTATCTGGGAGCACTTCCACAGCAAACCTCCCTAATGCTCACGGTGCTACACGTTCCGTATCCGGCGGGCCATCCTGAAGCCTGCAGATGCCACCCCCACTCCACAGTCAAGATGTTGCTCACAAACTTCTCCTAGCTTTGACAGAAAGATTCTTTTATTTTTTTTAAAGATTTTATTTATTTATTTATTGGAGAGCGAGCGAGAGAGAAACAGCATGAGAGAGGAGAGGGTCAGAGGGAGAAGCAGGCTCCCCGCTGAGCCGGGA
>NW_027740045.1:0-308 GCF_054177405.1 Leptonychotes weddellii | reverse complement strand
GGGAAAAAGAAAAATTCAAAAAAAAAGACAAAGAAAGTTAAAAAAATATATTAACTTTGAAAGACTAAAGAATCATGGTAAAAAAGCCATGAATTCTATGTGCAGTATCCCCCTAGTGCTGGAGTTTTGCGGTTCTCATTGATCAGTAAACTTGGTCTTGGCTTGTTGTTCTTGCTGATCTTCTGGGGGAGGTGTCTGTCGCTGTCATTCTCCGATGTCTTTGCCAGAGGCGGAATTGCCCTGCCCTTGCTGGTCTGGGCTAGGAATCTGCTCGGTTTTGCTCTCGGGAGCTTTTGTTCCCTGCAAGC
>NW_027740044.1:0-4712 GCF_054177405.1 Leptonychotes weddellii | reverse complement strand
TTAAAGATTTTATTTATTTATTTGAGAGAGAGAGAATGAGAGAGAGAGAGCCCATGAGATGGGGGAGGGTCAGAGGGAGAAACAGACTCCCTGCTGAGCAGGGAGCCCGATGTGGGACTCGATCCTGGGACTCCAGGATCATGACCTGAGCCGAAGGCAGTCGCTTAACCAACTGAGCCACCCAGGCACCCCAGCAGTTATGGTAACTTTAATGTATTCCAGTATATGTGGCATTTTGGTTAGTTTTATCAAGTGAGGGATACATTGGTTTTATTTTGGAAGGGGGTCATCTGAAACAGCAGCCTTTATTTTTCATTAGAAATTTGTACTACACAATGACGTGTTCTAGTCATAATTTCTACTTGTGTAGAATAGTTCAGTCCTATTTATACTTTATAACAAATCTGTTGTTTTATAGTTGGCCTTGGCAGAATTATATGAAGATGAAGTGAAATGCAAATCTTCCAAATCTGATAGACCTAAAGCTACAGTCTTTAAAAGCCCACGAACACCACCTCAAAGGTAAGTTTTGTTTTGTTTTTGTCTTGTTTGAGTTTTAAACATTGATTTCTTTTTAGTTCACTAATCCTAAATTATTTTAAATGGTCTTGGGGATTTTCTTTAAAACTATGATTTCTAAAATAAATATTATTTAGGTAGTATTCCTAAAATGGTAATAGTCAGAAAGCTAAAAGAAGCGGAAAAATTGGGATGCCTGGGTGGCTTAGTCAGTTAAGCATCTGACTTTGGCTCAGGGTCCTGGGATCAAGTCCTGCATTGGGCTCCTTGCTCAGCAGGGAGCCTGCTTCTCCCTCTGCCCTGCTGATCCCCCTGCTTGTGCTCGCTCTCTCTGACAAATAAATAAAATCTCTAAAAAAGAAAGAAAGAAACGGAACAGTTATCTTAAATACCTAATACGTTGGTAGACATCGTAAAGAAATATACACTGAATAGTATTTTTCTTAGACACAGTGGTTCTTTTTGAGTCATAGGATGCACTGAGGATCTGACAAAAGCTACAGCCCCTCTCCCTGCAAAACAGCATTTATACACAATTTTGTCCGTTGTTTTTAAGGACTTGTGTTTCTGAAAACCCACTCATGGAGCTCCTATGTGCCTTTTGCCCTCCATTTAAGAATCTAGAACCTGGGGCACCTGGGTGACTCAGTCGATCCTGGGATCAAGCCCTGCATTCAGCTCCCTTCTTGGTGGGGAGCCTGCTTCTCCCTCTTCCTCTGCCTACTGCTCTGCCTATTTGTGCGCTTGCACTCTCTCTCTCTCTGTCAAATAAATAAATAAAATCTTAAAAAAAGAATCTAGGACTTCAGGAACTTGTCTATGTTTTCACTGAATGATGACCCATCTAATAAGTGATCTCCTATATAGTATTTGCTGTTGTTAAAATCCCTGAACTAGAAAGGGAGCCAGCCATGAAGATTTAAGAGATGAGAGCCAGGAATACTTTATTACCATGGATTTTCTTGTTTTTAGGAATATTTTCATTAGTGTCTTTTTAATACTGCAAATCTCCTTACTGGGGAGAAACTTGGAATTTTTCCAATACATCTTATTCACAGAAAGTCTGTCATTTTACCAGAAGTTTAAAAATTCACTGGAAATTATTCTTTCTTTTTTGTCTGTCACTTTCCACTTCCTTTTTTTCTGTAGGGGAGATAAAAATGACGTACCTTTTTGGACCTGAATGAGAAGAAAGAATATTAATTTTTTCCCAAACTTTTTATTTTATTTTCAAACCCATAGGTAATCAAAAGATTAGTACAATGAATATATGCTGTATATGCTTCACCTGTATTCACCAGTTGTTAGCATATTACAGCTTTACATTCATGCAAGTGCTCTTTTACTCAACTATTTGAAAGCAAATTGCAGTCATCATAACACTCCATCCCTAAATACTTCAGCATGCATCTCCTAAGAAGAAGCACATACCCTTTATAACCCTGATAACATATCACACCTTAGAAAATGAACAGTAATTTCATAAAATCATTTAATATATAGTCCATAGTCAGATATGTCTTCGAGCCTTTTTCAGATTTAGGATGTAACCAAGGGCCATGTATTCCACCTGATTATGCCTGTTTTGAATCTCAATCCAAAGCATTCTTCCCACCTTTTTGTTGTTTGTTCTTAGCTTATTATATAATCTAAAATTTATTAAATTGAGAGGTACCTGGGTGGCTCAGTTGGTTGAGCCACAGACTCTTGGTTTCAATTCAAGTCATGATATCAGGGTTGTGGGATTGAGCCCCACGTTGGGCTCTGGGTAAGTACAGAACCTGCTTGAAATTCTCTCTCTCCCTCTCTCTCTCTCTCTCCCTCTGCCCCCCGGCCCCCGCTCTCTCTCTCTCTAAAATAAATAAATAATCTTTTAAAAATAAAATAAAATGTATTAATTGACATTCATTTTCATTTGGCACTGGGCCCCACAAATTATGTAGCCAGTCCTAGATAGAGCCACGTTATGGACAGCCTCGAAAGCCAAGGGGAGTTGTATTTGTGTAGAAGGCAGTGGAACACCAGTATATGTTTTTAAATGTAAATTTTATGATAAAAACTATAATATAGTGATAAAAGCTTTGATTTTAGAGATAGATACACCTCTGTTCTAATAAGGTTTTGCCAATGGACAAATTTTTAAAATTCCCTAAGCTTTAGTTTTATCTGTAAATTAGGGATAATACCATTGCTAGGAGGATTAAGTGAGCACATAGTTACACCTTGATAAGTGTTAACTATTATTATTACATATTTAGAAAAATAGGACTGGCGATACAGTGCAAAATTAATTGTAACAGGGAAAACAAGATAAGGAGGCAAATTAAGAAAACAATTATGGTAATCTAAAGAATGTGCTAATAAAATTTTGGATTAAAATGGCATCAGTGGAATGGAGGAGAAAGGTGAAATCAGTGTGGAAGACTTGCAAAGAATTTAGTGTAGAAACTTGATGACATGGGATATAGGGAGCAAGTGAATGAGAAATCGAGACCTAAAGGTTCTTAATCTGGTGTGCAGGAAAAAATGTGATTATTAATGGGAAGGTTTATGTGAGGAATATAGGTTTAGTTTTGGAGAGATGAACTTGATTCAGTAGGTGCTTTTAAATTCAGCCCCTCAATGGGGTGTCTGGGTGGCACAGTCTGTTAAGCTTCTGACTTGGTTTGGCTCAGGTCATGATCTCAGGATCATGAGATCCAGTCCAGTGATGGGCTCCGCGTTCAGCAGGGGGTTTGCTTGAGACTCTTTCTTTCCCTTTGCCCCTGCCCTGCTCATTCGCACTCTCTCTTCCTAAAATAAATAAATCTTTGAAAAATTAATTAATTAATTCAGCACTTGACCATAAGTCCCAGGGTGCTAAAAACATATTTGAGCGTCATCTTTAGAGGAGGTTGTTATCTGTGGGAGTGCACAAATATTTTGATGATCAGAGGAGTTTAAGTAGAGAAAGAAAGCCAAGGATATAGGCATACTTAATTATGAAAGAGGAGAAATGGATGGATTGTGTATCTAAATACTAAAGGAAATATAAATAGGGAAACAGTATATAATAAGGAAAACAATAAAATATAATATAAAAAGAAAACAATAAAACTTCTGGAAGAAAATGGAGTATCTCCATGACCTTCAGGTAGACAAAGATTTCTTAAACAGGAAATAAAATCATGAGCCGTAAAGGAGATAGTAAATCTTTTCCCACATCAGACTTTTCCCGGAAGGTCTCTCTAACCACGACTGACGTAAAAAGGAACTATATAGTTGTACTTTCCAGAATAGAGACACAGGACAGGGAGGGAAGGAGCTGCGGCAGGAAGCTTTTCCTTTTGTTTTCCTTTCCCCCTCCTCTTCCCTTTCTATCTCATAGCTGCCTTACATCAGGAGCTCCTCCTCATACTACTGCTCGTCTTCAGAGCCAGCTATGGTGTTGTTTGGCCTTGCTTGCTACACCAGGCCCTCTGAGTCTAAGCTTGGCAGGAAGGCTTCCTCTGACTCCTGCTCTGGGCAAACTCACCTTTGTACTTGCCCGGTGCACTAGCAGGGTGGAGGACAGCCCACCCTACCCCTGCCCCTAGCAGTTAGGAGTTAGTCTTATGTTCATAGGGTTCTGCTGTTAGATTTGTTGTCCAGGTGGATTTGTTCTCCAGGTGGATTTTTCCTTCACTTACAGTGAATTGAGAAGCTACCCTGCCCTTCGCTCTTTCCTGTTCAGTTTTGCATGTACTAATTTTGCAGAAGGTCTTGAAGGTGACCTCTGTTCCTAGCCTCCGGCGCTGATATAATTTTTCTTCTTTGTTTTGTGAGACAGTTCAGTACAAATTTGGAACTGGATTGGAGGGTATAGGTAGTTAAACATATGAGCTTTGATTGTTACCTTATTCTGGCAGTCTCCATGTTGATATTTCACTGGCTATATTTTCTAATATTCTTGACTGAAAAAAATCTTGAAAGATAAAGTAGATAAAATCTTATGTAAAAAATTAGGTGAATTTTTTTTTTTTTTTTTTTTTAAAGATTTTATTTATTTATTTGAGAGAGCGAGAATGAGAGAGAGAGAGAGTACATGAGAGGGGAGAGGGTCAGAGGGAGAAGCAGGCTCCCTGCCGAGCAGGGAGCCCGATGCGGGACTCGATCCCGGGACTCCAGGATCATGACCTGAGCCGAAGGCAGTCGTTTAACCAACTGAGCCACCC
>NW_027740043.1:0-14178 GCF_054177405.1 Leptonychotes weddellii | reverse complement strand
TAAAAATTAATTTTAAATAATGGAACTCTTCTGGCAAATGAGAGTTTTCTAATGCTTTGCAGTTATATGGATTTTAATATTAAATTTTGGATTTAAAAAACTGTGCACTTTCATACAAGTGCAATGGTCATTCTGGAAGCTTTATCACCACGTGATGTTTTCCTAGGTCAGCACTCATTTCTGTGACAACTCTTCTTTGGCCTCCTAACTGCTGCCCTGTACAGCTTCTTGCACTACACCAGCCACACAGTCCATGCCTTTAATTTGTAAACCAGAGAGTTCCCCATGTCTTTTCTCCAGAGGCATCGTAACCAGCATTTTCAAACACCTTACGGACAGATTGGTTAGCTTCTTTCCTTTGGTTCTTTTCCCTCTGATTTTTGGCACTCATTCCTAGTTTGTATTTCCTATAACACATGGTCATGGACCAAATCTCAAATGCTGCCATTTTAAGGTTGTATTCATTATTCATTTTTCTGCTATGAACTTCATATTTATTTATAAAATAATCCATTTATAAAATGTCATATGGGCAGTATCAACCTCCTGCCATGGGTATTATATTCGTTGTTGTTGTTGTTTTTTAATGCTTTGAAAACTGTAAGAACAGTTAAAATACTTTCTACCACAAATTTCTCATCAGAGGAAATAAAATAAAATGGTAACACCTTGAAAGATTGTTTTTATTATCCAGAGAGTAGTGTTCTAGAACTCTCCTGAATTATTTTAAATGGGATAAAATTGTACTATTATTGTAACAGGAAGCCTATATGTACAAAGACATTGAGGGGATGCTTCTCATTTGTGGTTATCAAGTCATTTTTCTTTTCCGGCATTATTATCCTCCATTTGGAGAGTATAAAGGGAAAAACCACAAGGTTAAGAGACTTCCTTATGGCAAACAATTAATCTGTTGCAGGGGTCACAAGGAAACTTCCCAAGCAATAGTCTGGCCTTGCTAATCAGTAGACATGATTCCTTCGTGTAGGGCAGCTTGGTCGGAAAACACTACAGGGGGGAACTAAATAAATAAAACGTGAGCTATATGTGGCCAAATGGCTCCTTTGTTTGCTGGAAGACTACCCAAGACAAAAGAGGCTCTATGTTCAGCAGGAAGTAAGGAGGCAAATTTGCTCGTCTGTCTTGAGAACACATGTGCTTATTGCTACCTGCATTCAGTTGACATATACTTCTTCCATTCAAATGTACTCCAGCTCGGACTACAACCCCAGATAGTTCTCTGACTATATGAACTGTTCAATTTTAGATGTGTGAAACCTCCAGAACAGTGAAGTAAACAACCCTATTCAATATCAAACAGAATTCTCGAAGAAGTCTATAGTCTTAATAATTTGTGCTCATTCCTGGAAAAAAAAGGACTGAAATGGGCAAGAATCAATATGGATAGAGATCTCTCCCTGCTGCACACTACATAGGACTGCAAGGAGCCATAGGTAGGACTTTAAATGGACAGAATTAGCAATGAGAGAGGATGAAGATGTTTTCTGGAGGGGAAAAAATGAGCTGAAGAAGAGCAGCTTCGGAATCTCAAATGCTGAACCTGAGAAGAAGTATTGGTTTACTTATAAATACCAGTGAAAGAGGCTACCTCCTAAGACCACAGAACAGGAGTGGACTATTTAAACAATATTAGAAAAAATTAGACAAATATATGGAACACAAAGCAGAACAGAGGAAAACTCATTATATTCAGAAACCTTTTGATGTGTTCGAAAAGGGCAGGAAAGGGAACAAATGTTATCAGTGAGGAAGGGCACTGAAAATGATATTACATGGGCCCACTTTTCATTGGAGTCTACCAGATCTTTGCAGCTGAATACTCTGGGATCACACGCATCCCCAGTATTTGTTACTTGCTATGATTCTCCTTGCTATAGAGAGTCTTCATCACCATTAGTAATATTCTTGTCATGCTCTATGTCAGAGAGCAAGGGTCATAGTTGGGCCTCCTCTGCAAGCTTACACCAGACCAGGCTTTGTACCCTGTCTCCTACCCCACCCGGTGCATATCTGTCTCACAGCACTTAGCACGTTAGCCAGTCATTAGCAGTGGGACAGCTCCATATCCCATATTATATAGTAAGCTCTCTGTGGGCACAGACCCCATCTTTGTACTTGCAGTGTCTAGCACTGCATATAGCAAAGACAAAGTACTCAGAAATATTTGACCTAAGAAAGAATCCTTTTATTCCACCCCAAGTAGAAGCTGAATTTTATTCTAAATGTGAAGACTCTTAGAGCTAAATATAAATAGGCTTAAGCTAAATCGGCAGCTTTCATTTGTTTGTAAATCATAACCTTGATTTCTCTGTTCAGTAAAGTTTTCTAAGTTCTCAAAGTCTGGGCCAGATATCTGCACCTGCTGGCTTCTCCTTTCTTCTTACCACAGTGAGTACATATTCTTGTATCTCAGTTTCTCTCAAGTGAGTATTTTGACTTCCTGTCCAAAGCTGGGGACACTACGGATCTCTCTTACTTTAACTGATAGTCTAGAGTCAAGATACTTGACCAAAAGCTTCAAAATATCTGTTAGATTTTTCATAGGTGATCTATCCTCCCTCACATCATCTCCTAATGGCCATCCAGTTTATCCTAGGGGCCCTCGTATGTCACATGCATAGCAGAGCATTGAAGAGAAATGTCATGAAGATTCAGGATGCTGCTACATTGGTGAAGTTTCTAGTGCATCAGTGGTCCAAGGCATGCCAGACGATCCCTGCCAAGGCACAGTCTATATCTGTTGAACCTTATACGTTTTACCACTAAGAAAAAAAAAAAAAAAACACAGAAGGAGGTGACCTTGAGTTGATTACTGCAAGATCATTAAATGGAAACAAAAGATGGCATTCCTGACTGAGTAAAGAACATAAGCTAAGGTCTAAAGATGTGAAACAGTATGCTTTCTGTGGGGAAGCAAAAGCAGTTTGATATCATTAGAACGTAAAGTGAAAGGCAAAGAGTGCTGGGAGAAGGGTTTGGAAAGGTAGAGTTAAAACAATGAGTTTAACCACTGAAGAGTCTTAATTAGGAGAGAGATTTCATCTTTGTTTCCCCCAGAACGCAGAGCTTTCCCAAAATTCATGTGTTACTAATTTATTAGAAAATTTCACAGGAGATGAGCCTCGGTGGCTCAGTCGGTTAAGCATCTGACTCTTGATTTCGGCTCAGGTCATGATCTCAGGGACCTGGGATTGAGCCTAGTGTCCGACTCCACGCTCAATGGGGAGTCTGCTTGAGGATTCTCTCCCCTCTTTCTCCACCCCTTCCCCCTAAAATAAATAAATAAATCTTTAAAAAAAAGAGAGAAAATATCACAGGAAGCAGGGAAGAGGGCAAGGGAAGTGATACTAAGACAGAAGCAAGACTGGACTGAGGAGGTTACTAAGCTGCCCAGTGCAACTGATCACTCTCACAGAATTGTCTTCTGGAAACAACTGCATCGAAAGACAGCTGGTTCAGGAAGAAAAGGGTAGAAGGATTTATCTGCCAATTTTCAATTTCCATCGGTCAAAAATTCACCCCACTGTGGGTTAAGTCATTCCATTTGCTCAACGTCCCAGAATCAAGTACTCTGCTGTATACCAGATGTTTCTGAAACAGTGAGAATTCCTCTGAGTCAGAAGTCATGGCCTTGTCCCAGGAACTTAGGTGTTTGCATGGAACTCTGCTATCGGGGCTTGCCAGAGCCTCCACACAGCATCCTTACCTACCACTACCAAATCCGCAGAGTCCTGTGTGAGTGGTGTGGAAATTTATGTAATGGTCTGAACTTAGCGTAGAAACCTCTCTTGCTGGCTACCTTCTGAGTCACCTCTTAAGTCGGTTGGATCAGCCTTAACAAATATGGTATATGCTACCTCCAAAATCCAAAGAGGTCAAGTGTTGTGCTATTTCTTAGGAGAAACCTGATTTTAGAGATGATGCTCTGGCATGTCCCAGACCACTGGACCACTCAGCAGTGTGACAGGGCCCTGAATTTTTGTCAACACTACCTCTAACTTCTGGCATACATGTGTTGTACTACGACCTTGAGATCCTTAACATTTTCCACTCACGAGTTTCAGATCACATTTGGCCATGAGTATAGTTGATCTGTATCATGACAGTCAATGTCCCTGAAGACTATATTCTGACTGAAAGCTGGGGAGTTAACAGAGGTCGGGGTCAGTAGAGTAAATGTGTACTGCTGCCTCTGCCACATAAAAGTGAACTTCTTTGGAATCGCCCTACTGATGGGCGCAAGGAAAATGGGTTTGCCAGATCAGCGTCAGCAAACCAAGTGTCCTTGGCTGCTATCCTTTTCAATTTATGACAGCCCATCGTCGTCCACCACAATCCTGCTTTTTGTTTTTTTGTTTGGTTTGGTTTGGTTTTTAGATGGATGAATTGAATGAGAATATAATGGGGACTCCTACTCTGGAAACTTTTAAGCCTTTCGAGGAAGTGTTGCTCTGGATTTCCTCCCAGGATTCAGTATTTCTTCTGCTTATCTACTTTGACTAGGGAGTGGGAATTCTATACCTTCTACTTGTCCTTTTCCTATCAAACTCGCCCTTGTTCCACTGCTCAGGACAACTTTTGCCAGGTTCTAAGTTTATATTTCAAAATTATATAGTTAGGGATGAGGAAATAACCAAAGGGTGGGTTTGAGGGCTCATTGTACCCATTCTTAATGTAAATCAAAACTTCATTTATAATTTATTTCTACAAGACTGTATTTTACCAGAGCCCCTACTCTATCCAGAAGATCAAAATGGCACTTCATGGTATCATCTCAGACCCTACAAATGTTGTTGAAAAATTAATATATTCCCCATTCTGTAGTGCACAGTTACTGTGATAAATCATCCTAGATCACTTTGGGGAGGGATTGGAAGAATATTTAATGTATCTACCTGCAGTGGTGTTGCAAGGTGTTTACACAAAGGACCAAGGTTTTCCCTTCAATTCATGACCACTGAGTCTGGAAACTTACTTAGATTTGGAAAATGAACAGTAGGCCATGGTTTTGATGGAAGTGGCTAATATCTGCATTCTCTTAGCCTCCTATTAATTTTTAAAATTATATAAGTTGAGCAAACCTCTGGGAAGCTGTTCATAACTTTGCCCTTAGATTCTAACGAATTCTTTAGCTTTGACACAGATTCCTGTGGTTGAAAGTACCCTCAAGGTCATTCTGGCCTTACTGCCCAATTCAAAAATACATTTACCTTGCCTCTGACTCTTAAGTGTCACCACATGGCTTCTGCAATTCCAGAATCCCATTATTCCCATCAATATAAGACTTCATCTCTCACAGTCAATCTGAGTCTACAGAAGACAGCAATCGTGGTATTTCTCAAAAAAGCTGTTATCTACCCACACTCTCCAGCACATTTCTTATGGTCTGAGTGAAGGGTATGCCCTCTAGTGCTCAGTAAACTTACCAGGTGGTAGATTTTCAGTTCTTACATGGTAAATTCACTTTAACATTTCCACCTCCTTAAGTCTTCTATCCTTTGTGCCTTATGTGTCTTATTCTATACTTTTCATCTTTACTTCATCTGCAATAAGCCATAATGATGTTCAGACTTCAAGGAGTTATCTTAGTAGACTACTCAGAATAGGTTAGGGGTTTTCTTTTCAGAACATCAAATCCTGAGTCACAGGTAAATGCCTATGCCAATAAATTCTTACCTGCCCATCTTTATTCCAATATAAATGTCTGCATATATACTCCTAAATCTGTTTCTTGGCTCCTCCTAGGACATATCAGCCAGATGAGTACAAGAATGGTTCAGTTTACTACCTAAAGACAGTTTCCAGACCAGAAAATGGGATCAAGGACTTGGTAGTCTTATTTAGGTGAGGGGTTGGGTGGTTTATGAGGCGATCCATGCAGCTAGAATTGGCAGAGCAGACTATGAGAGAGAGAAGGAGAGGGAGGACATGCTCCATAAATCTTCAGAGGAGTATCCTTGTGTCTTTGGCTGAGTTTGATGGAAATTATAAACCCAGAAATCCAAGAAGCAGAACCAATCCCAAGCAGAAGAAACAAAAACATATTATAGTCCAATTGCTGAAGACTCATGATGAAGAGAAAACATTAAAAGCAGCAAGAGGGAAAAAAAAGACAAATTACATGCAAACATGCACAGTATACATTCATCAAGCATTAATGTGCCACTATTTCATTTTCTGCAGTTTGAATGAGGGGTTGATCAGATTTTCTGTTTGAATCTTCTGCACATCATTAGATAAAACAACCTAGACTCGTGCTAAATGAGTCATTTGTTCCCAGCAATTAATAAAGATAGAATGTGTCTTATGGACAAGGAAATGCATTTCACCATAGATCAGCCATTTTTTTATGAATGCCTAAGTAGTTAACCCATTTAGTTGGATCTTAAGTTGATCATAAGTATAATTTTCACCTTACAATATCTGTGTCATAGTCTATTAAAAGATCAATGCCAGAATTCAAAGTCTTCCAAATACTGGCTCTGGCATAGTTAGGCATTAAAGTGACACAGTTGAAAAGCTTGAACTATGGAGTTTGACTGTTTGGGTTGAGACCATAACTGCTATGTGTTAATTCTAAGACCTCGGGCAAGTCACTTGATGCTCATTCCCCCACATGCAGACAAATATGTGTAAGACAAAAAAATTAACTTTGTTTTAATGCTTTATTTTATTTTATCCTCACAATAACCTTAGTGGGATATATATTAGTATTTCCATTTTGAAAGCAAGTAATCTGAGTGGAAGAGTTAAGGGAATTTCAGAATTATTCTTTTTTTTTTTTTTAAAGATTTTATTTATTTATTTTTTAGAGAACGAGCGAGAGAGAAACAGCATGAGAGGGGAGAGGGTCAGAGGGAGAAGCAGGCTCCCTGCCGAGCCGGGAGCCCGATGTGGGACTCGATCCCAAGACCCTGGGATCATGACCTGAGCCGAAGGCAGACGCTTAACCATCTGAGCCACCCAGGCGCCCCAGAATTATTCTTTGAGTTAAAAAGAAGATACCTTTCTGAATTTCTCTGTATATATGTGTGTTCTGTCTTATTCATATTGCTATATAATTAGCTGAGTAATTGTGACTAAGTGGTGCCATAAGACCAGCCTTCTACCAGAAGAAAGATGTCACATGTTCCAAAGTCTTATTAAAGATGCTCAAGGGGCCAAGAAGAGGGTCCACCTTAGTAAAAACACCCAAGACTTCACTCATGCTCATATCTCTGAACCTGGCTGTCTCTTCTACTTGTGTTTAGATTTAGGAAAATAATTTGAAAAAAAAAAAAACCACCTATTATTTATTGAGTAATTACCATGATTCAAGGCCCATACTAGACCCCTTAACTTAGATATTTCATTTAATTTTCACAACTTAGAGGTGAGTACAATTATCACATTTTGCAGATGAAGAAAGGAATCTCAGAGAGATTAAACTACTTGACCAAGATCACAAAGCTAGCTAATGACAGAGCCAGCGTTTGAATGTAGATGGAAGCCCTCGGCTCTTGATGGCAGAGCATATTACATTTTATTTTCCTCTAGTTTCTACTTCTGTCTGCACAGGACATTTCTTTCTGCCTAATTGTACAACTCTATCTCTGGTTTGTCCTCTACAATTGGAGTGGCCTCATGTCCTGGTTCCCCAAAATGCCTTTATTTTGTTTATGTCAATTTTTCTGGTATTCCCTCTGGTTAGCCCCTCTTGCATTCTCAAAAGGGACTCACATTAGGAAATAAATTATATGGGCACCTTACTGAAAGCCAGTGATGATATATACTGGAATTAATCTGACATCTGATTGTGAGCCAGCCCCACGTCTGTGGTCCATGGCTGCTCAGGGCCCTTGTATCTTTTCTGAGATTATAGATGTGGAAACATGAAAGTTGAAATACTTGATTTCTCACATCTGCCTCACGGAAAAAAATATTAGAAGAAAAATAAAAGTGAAAAGCAAACAAAACCTAGTACAGATACTATATAAGTAAAGATATTAGCATTCAGAAACTTGAGTTTTAAAGACAGTGAAGGCAGTGAAGGTAATATAAATAGCTTTATATTACCTGCCTCCCTGAAAAATACTTAGGGAGTGTTCTCAAGGTTCCCCTTGTCAACTAGGTCTTTATTAAAAATTGGTGTAAAGATTATTACCTGAAAAAAATATTAGAGTTGCTTAAAATTGAAATATATAGATCCATCAGATATAAAGGGGAAGGCATTTCTGAAACTGTGTCATGAATAAAATATAAACAGCTAAATCAGGTTATAACAACCAATTAACAGATGATATTCTGGTGTCATGATTATATACTCATACTAGTGCGATATGACAATTTCTCTCAGAATATGGTGTTTTCATTTCTGTCCAAATTTTGCTTTCTTCAAGAGCATTCTATTGATAGTTCTGAATTGCAGTGATCTGTGCAGACTGTTATTTATGAGTGGCCCATGGTCATCTCCATGATGCCTGGGGAACAGACAGGAACCGGATGTGGAAATAAGGGAAGACAGATAAATGCTTATTTTACCTACGATTACAGATGCTCAAATTCATTGCAAATTTTACTGAGCAGCTAAAAAATGTAGTAATAGTCAAGAGAACGTATTTAGAACTGATACATGTGGCAAAGAGTGCTTTAAGAATGTCTGATTTCCTGGGGCGCCTGGGTGGCTCAGTCATTGGGCGTCTGCCTTCGGCTCAGGTCATGATCCCGGGGTCCTGGGATCGAGTCCCGCGTCGGGCTCCCTGCTCGGCAGGGAGCCTGCTTCTCGCTCTCCCGCTCCCCCTGCTTGTGTTCCTGCTCTCGCTGTCTCTCTCTCTCTGTCAAATAAATAAATAAAATCTTAACAAACAAACAAAAAAGAATGTCTGATTTCCTGAGGATTCCTCATCTAACAAATTGCCTGGTACGTAGAGCTGAAAAAGCCGTTAAGTTCAGAAAACCGACTAAGCGCCGCAAAATGGAATCAAACTTCTGGAATCTTCGGTCTGCCTGTTCTGCTGAGTGTTTTTCCTGGGCATAAAAGTAAAAGGTCCTGGTATTTTCTTTTTAATTGCTATACTTCCACAGTCCTAGGAATTTGGGAGTCAATTTGGGACTGAGAATCATGCCAGGAAGATAAATTACATTCATATGTCAGATATTGCTTCACAATGCTATCTAGCTCAGCAGGTTATAATGAGCCCCCACTCACCAGGCCAAGCTGCAGCCAAAAAAATAAATAAATATATAAATAAAAGAACACCTACTGTTTCTCCATCAAGGGCAACTCTCTCAGAGGGCAAACAAAAGCAACAGAGGGAGGCCGACCAGATCCATGCAGCACTATGGGTTGCTATGCAACCCTCCGTGCAAGTTGGGCAGCAACAGATGGACATTTTGAATAGAATTAATGCCCCTCTGACCCACATTTTAAATAGTGCCCAAACCTACCGCCTGATGAATTCTATTAACTATAGGCATACTTACACGTATAAAATATAGCATCATAAGTGACACTGTTATTACCCTCCTTACTAACGTAAAGTCATAAATCTATTGGCAAAATTTGAGACCGATAATATTCAATGAGCTATTTCTATTTTTTTCTCCTTTTCTTGATAAATGAATCACTGATGTCTCATAACCTTGGGCTACACATTTCCTTATAGAGTTGCTCTGATTCCATATGCAAACCTGCAATGCCTGCTCTGAGTTTCAGCTTCCTTTTCACACGGAGTCCTGCTTCTTCCTCAGCCATTGTCACCTGTGAGCTCTGGGCATTGTGCGAGAGACCTCTTTTTATTGTAACTTTAAGAAAGAACATAACACGGAATAAATATTTTATATACCTTTGTGAGGACAATGTTGTAATCATGTTCCTGATTGAACAATCCATCTGAAGTCTATACCCAAAGCTGCAAAAGTTCTTTGTGCACCTGCCTCCTGCCCAGGCCAAATTTAAGCCACTTTTCATCACTTGTGGCGAGTAGATTTCAAAAGAATTAGGGTGCTCTCAAGGATTATCAGGCTAAGATCCCCCCTTTAGGTCTCTTAAATTTTACATACCACGTGATTTTATAAATTTTATATACATTGTAAGAACCCCAAAAAGGAGGGGTATCAGTTCTTACAAAAAAAAAAAAAAAAGCTAGCAGTACAGCATGTCATACTGACAGCAAGCAGCTTTACAATTTTAATGAAGACTGTCTATGGTAGGGTATCTTCATAAAGTGGTAGAGACAAAGAGCATTGGGCTAGCAGAAGGAGCCTAGTGAGGGTCCTGGTCCTACCTCTGAACCTAAAGAGCCTTATGATCTTTAAAAAAAAAAAGTTTCTCTACCTTTCTGGATGCCAATTTCCTCACCTGTAATCTGAAGAGGTTTTGGCTAGATATTCCTTGAAAGTTTCTTTTAACTTTCCCATTCTCTTGAATAGACAAAGATGCAGTTAAAAATTAAGATGAGGGGCAATTACATTTCTAGCTGAGCGTGGAGATCATCATTTCCAAAGCCCAATATTCACGTGTAATTATAACATTCTCCTCTTTAGGAAGAAACTGAAAAGCCCTTAGACCCCGGACCGAGAATATTCTAGGGGCTCTTTCTTGATTTTGTGCTTCCATTCTTTGCAGGTGCTTATATCCAGGGGAAAAGAGGTGCTCGGGCATTGATTATGTGACTTGTGCAAGGGTTTCTCTTTTGCACCATAATCTCTTGCCAGAACCATCTCTCCTCGGAGGGAGCAATAGCACACGTGCTTCCAGTTTCCAAAGCAGTGCTCCTTCTCTGTCAAGCCTCCTGTTGCCGCCCTGTGTGCTTTTGTTCTGGAAATATGAGCTTGGTTTTCCACCACTGCATGCTCAGGCTTGCAGTCCCCTCGCTGAGAGCCATCACTTATCTGTGCATGCATACACATGCATGCTTACATACTTTCCCATAGAGAAATATTTCTTGGTTTTGTTTGCTCATTCTCCCACCTCCCTTGAAGGCCCTGGGGGTGGGAAAGGTGACATCTTGAATTATGTTGTCATCTCTGGGAAGATGAAGTGTTAACAACTTTATGGGCTCTTACCACTTCAGTGCCACCTGAAGTAATCACACGAAGACAATTCACTTCAGTAACAAGCTGGTCCCTATCTCTTTTAGTTCCACACACTTTCTGATGAAACAGGGATTTGATGTAGCTCCACATTTATTCTGGTCTTTCCTAGACTCTATCTCATTGAATTCTCAAGTTGTACGTTTTTAAAAAATTACAGCTCCCCATTTATTGTTTCATTATATAAATAGTGGTTTTACTTTTGTTGTATTTTATATTACATATATACTTGTACATATTTCCAAAAATGAACTTATTTTATTTTAGATACTTCTAAATGTCCAATAAGTTATAGATATGGCAAACCAGAGCCGTTAGGAACAAATAAATGAGTACTAACAGATGACATGTATTTGAATGTTGTACCCCATACGTGCTTCTGTTTAAAATTCACAGTGAGTGAAGTAAGTCAATCAGAGAAAGACATGTATCATATGTTCTCACTGATGTGAGGAATTCTTAATCTCAGGAAACAAACTGAGGGTTGCTGGAGTGGTGGGGGGTGGGAGGGATGGGGTGGCTGGGTGATGGACATTGGGGAGGGTATGTGCTTTGGTGAGTTCTGTGAATTGTGTAAGACTTGAATCACAGACCTGTACCTCTGAAACAAATAATACATTATATGTTAAAAAAAAAAAAGAAGAAGAAGATAGTAGGAAGGGAAAAATGAAGGTGGGGAGATGAACCATGAGAGACTATGGACTCTGAGAAACAAACTGAGGGTCCCAGAGGGGACGAGGGTGGGGGGATGGGTTAGCCTGGTGATGGGTATTAAAGAGGGCACGTACTGCATGGAGCACTGGGTGTTATACGCAAACAATGAATCATGGAACACTACATCAAAAACGAATGATGTAATGTATGGTGATTAACATAACATAATAAAATTTTAAAAAAATAAAAAATAAAATTCACAGTGAGAAGGACCCCACCATTCAGTCTTCTTCATTGTAAAAGCTGAGATTCCAGCACCGGTGGTGATAAAGAGGGGCAGCTGAAAGGGCATTTTTAAAAAAATTTTATTGTTATGTTAATCACCATACATTACACCATTAGTTTTTGATGTAGTGTTCCATGATTCATTGTTTGTGCATAACACCCAGTGCTCCCTTCAGTACGTGCCCTCCCCAATACCCATCACCAGGCTAACCCATCCTCCCCCTGCTCTCCCCTCCAGAACCCTCAGTTTGTTTTTCAGAGTCCATCGTCTCTCATGGTTCATCTCCCCCTCCGACTTCCCCCCTTCATTCTTCCCCTCCTGCTATCTTCTTCTTCTTTTTTTTTTTTCTTAACATACACTGCATTATTTGTTTCAGAGGTACAGATCTGTGATTCAACAGTTGAAAGGGCATTTTTATGCACAGTTCATATCACAGTGTTGAGTATATATCTCTAAAGATCATAGTGTTCAAATCTTGAAATGACCTACCTTTCCTAAGGTGCAAGTTCTCCCTCATCTAAATTTTCTTGTGATGAAAAAAAATGGAGTAATTACTAATTCATAACTTCTTAGAGATATGAAGGCCTTTAAGATTTTTCTAGGCCAATTACTTCTTTTTTTCCAAGTGAGAAAATTGAATCTGGTGTATGTAGATTTAAGTTTAGAGTGAATTTGTAATAGGTATATTAGCCTAAGTTTTGTTTTTTTTTTTTCTGACTCAAATAATGTCTTAGAGTCTCCCCAAAGTAGCTCATTTCCTCTTTCTGTTTTCCTTCTGGGAAAATATCATTAAAAAACACACATAAAAAAAACCTAACTTTGCTCTAAAAACAAGTAATAATTATGTTTAAATTTCTGTTATGTTAAATTTCTATAAATTTCCCTCAGCTATTGCTTCAAATATATAAATTTGTGGATAAAATACCACTTCAAGAAAAGGATTCATAAGTAAAATCATCAGCGAAGAATTAAATTTCCCTTTGGATTAACTTGTTTCAATCCTACTGAATCTGTAACATTTAAAAACGAGTGTGAAATGTTTCTCAAATCCACCAAACTACTGAATTTTCATCTCATAATTTGCATATTCATTTGATTTTTAGGCAGCTCTACTCGCTTGAGCCTCTGGGCAAATGCAGTGAATTTTCAGGCTGGTTTTTATATCTAGAGATTTGCACTGGAACATCATATAAGGTATGAATCAACATATATAAACCTCCGTGGCTTGTAATGGACCTTGTTGTTAATTTGGTAGAATTGCGATTTGTCTGTGAGACCAGCGATTTTACTTCTGATGCAAGAAGAAAGAGGAGAAAGTCCAAATTTCAGCAATGGGGCTCTCCAGAACTCCTCTAGGACTTTCTATGCTCTTTAGGGAATATGCTAAATACTCAGATCCCCCCCCTCAAGATTCATGCACTGTCTTTGATCAACCTATTTGTTGCACTGTAGGATTTAGTTTCTCATTCTAGAGACTTAGTATTCCTTAGTGTAAGTAGAATATTTAGTATAACTTAGTTTAAGTATTGCCTTATACTTTATCCAAGAGAAGTGTTTCAATATATATATATTGACTGAAATAGGGGTAAATTCTATATGATGAAACTCATTATGGTTCTTTAAACCAATACAAATGAGGGAACATAACTTCCAAATGAACTGCTTACATCTAAGGTACAAGAACGTTTGTTTAAAATAGTTTAAAACAAACTTAAATACCATTAAAACATTTTAATTCAAAACATGTTAATTCAAAACATTTTAATTCAAAACAATTCTTTTTCTTAAAGACTTTTAAAATCAGGCATCCATTATAGCTGTTTTATCTCCAATCTTGTCCAGAGAGAGAAACAGGACATAATAGAAATTTAATTTTTTTTCCCTACAACCTGTTGGTTCCATCTGGCTTAACCTCAGGTCTGACTTATTACTGGAGAAAATTTGAGGTGTTGGAGAGGGGCAGCTCCAGCCCTCATACCAGTCATTGTTGTGTCTGTGTTAGATACCAGCTTATGAGTGTTGGTAACAACCAGGCTCCCAACTGAATGCAGATCCTTTCTGTTCTTTAACCAGCAGAGAAGTACAATTAGATTTGGAAATGATCTGAAATGATCTATTCTGTATCATTTAAAAGAAAGGAGGAA
>NW_027740042.1:595-1000 GCF_054177405.1 Leptonychotes weddellii | reverse complement strand
ACCATCCCATGTTCATGGATCAAAAGACTTTTTTTTTTTAAAGATTCATCCATCTATTTTAAAAAGAGAGAGAGTAGGGGTGGGGTGGGAGGGAGAGAGTCTCAAACAGACTCCAAGCTGAGTTTGGAGCCTCACACGGGGCTTGATCCCATAACCCTGAGATCATGACTTGAACCGAAACCAAGAGTCAGATGCTGAACCAACTGCACCACCCAGACACCCTGGGATCAGAAGACTTAATATTGTTAAGGCAGTCATTTGCAACGACGTGGATGGAACTGGAGGGTATTATGTTGAGCGAAATAAGTCAAACAGAGAAAGACATGTATCATATGATCTCACTGATATGAGGAATTCTTAATTGCAGGAAACAAACTGAGGGTTGCTGGAGTGGGGGTTGGGGTG
>NW_027740042.1:0-495 GCF_054177405.1 Leptonychotes weddellii | reverse complement strand
GGTTGGAGGATGGGTTGGCCTGGTGGTGGGTATTGAGGAGGGCACGTTCTGCATGGAGCACTGGGTGTTATGCACAAACAATGAATCATGGAACACTTCATCTAGAACTAATGATGTAATGTATGGGGATTAACATAAGAATAAAAAAAATAAAATAAAAAAAATAAATAACACCAGCATTTTTCGCAGAAGTAGAACAAACAATCCTAAAATTTGTGTGGAATCAGAAAAGACCCCTAGTAGTCAAAGGAATGTATAGCAATCTACACATTTAGTGCAATCCCTATCAAAATACAATCAATTTTTTTCACAGAGCTAGAACAAACAATCATAAAATTTGTATGGAATCACAAAAGACCCAGCATAGCCAAAGCAACCTTGAAAAAGAAAAGCAAAGTGGGAGGCATCACAATCCCAGACTTCAAGCTGTATTTACAAAGCTGTAATCATGAGGACAGTATGATACTGGTGAAAAAAAAAGACACATAGATCGAT
>NW_027740041.1:0-308 GCF_054177405.1 Leptonychotes weddellii | reverse complement strand
TACCATTTTTTTAAGTAATTTCACTGGAACACAAGGTTTTTATAAAAATGTTTTTCTTTTTTTGTGTGTTTTTTGTCTTTACAGGGATGGAGGCTACTGCAGAGCTTTGTTCACAGTATATGAAAGACAACAAGGAAAACTGGGGAACTCATTGCCATGATTTTTCTTCAAGTGCTGACGTCCCTAGGGTGTCTACCCTTCTCTCTCCAACTTTCAGAGTCTTTCTATACTTGTTGCTTGTTGTGTAAAGGTATTTTTGGTTATATATATATATATATATATATATATATATATATATATATATATTA
>NW_027740040.1:0-308 GCF_054177405.1 Leptonychotes weddellii | reverse complement strand
CTCTCTTGGCCTGAAAGAAACTACAGCATGCCCCAAACACTCCATTTGTTAATGGAGCTATAGTAATGATCTCAGAATCGTGCAAGCTGTCCCGACTCAAAGTTAACATCTGAAAATATAAAGAGAAACTAATCAGATATTGAGTCCAGAGTTGTGTTCTGAGTAAGGATAAAACTGTTGTTCAATAAGGGCTGGCAGAGCCAACATCCCACCTGGGGTTGGTGCGAAAAGACACCCATTTCATGTCTTGTACTGAATTTCTAGCACAAGATTAGAGTAAGAGATGGCAAGTCAGGTTTAGAGCCTGG
>NW_027740039.1:0-308 GCF_054177405.1 Leptonychotes weddellii | reverse complement strand
TGGTCTTCTAGATCACTAATTCGTTCTTCTGCCTCTCTTACCCTAGCTGTTAGATTATCTAGATTAGATTGGATCTCATTGATAGCATTTTTAAATTCTGCCAATTCAGCTTTCATTTCTGCCATTAGAGACTCTATGTTGCCATTATTTGATTTCTCCATTCTAGCCATTGTCTTCACAATTGCCACCCTGAACTCCATCTCCAACATCTTGGTTATGTCACAGTCTCTGAGTCTTTCCTATTTGGGGGTTCCTCCTCCTAGTCATTCTGTTGATGGGTGTTTGAGGGAATGTACAGAGTCCAAATT
>NW_027740038.1:0-308 GCF_054177405.1 Leptonychotes weddellii | reverse complement strand
CTCTAAAGCCCTCAGTTTGTTTCTCAGAGTCCATAGTCTCTCATGGTTCATCTCCCTCTCCAATTGCCCCCCCTTCATTTTTCCCCAGAGGGAGAGGGAGAAGCAGACTCCCCACTGAGCAGGGAGTCTGACATGGGGCTCAATCTTAGGACCCTGAGATCATGATCTGAGCCAAAGGCAGACACTTAACCAACTGAGCAACACAGGTGCCCCTCTGTGATGTCTTTTTTTTATTATTCTTATGTTAATCCCCATACATTAGATCATTAGTTTTAGATGTAGTGTTCCATGATTCACTGTTTGTGCAT
>NW_027740037.1:0-308 GCF_054177405.1 Leptonychotes weddellii | reverse complement strand
TGTCTCTCTGTCATTCTCTCTCTCTCAATAAATAAATATCTTTATTTTATTTTTTTTTTAAGATTTTATTTATTTATTTGAGAGAGAGAGAATGAGAGAGAGCACATGGGAGGGGGGAGGGTCGGAGGGAGAAGCAGACTCCCTGCAGAGCAGGGAGCCCGATGCGGGACTCGATCCAGGGACTCCAGGATCATGACCTGAGCCGAAGGCAGTCGCTTAACCAACTGAGCCACCCAGGCGCCCTTTAAATAAATATCTTTAAAAAAAAAAAAAAATTCTTTAACTTCATTTTTAATTAGTGATTAGGC
>NW_027740036.1:0-308 GCF_054177405.1 Leptonychotes weddellii | reverse complement strand
TATGGCGTGTGCCATCAGCATTCTGGGAAAGTCTCTGGCTGATGAACTTGCCCTTGTGGATGTTTTAGAAGATAAACTCAAAGGAGAAATGATGGATCTGCAACATGGGAGCTTATTTCTTCAGACACCTAAAATTGTGGCAGATAAAGATTACTCTGTGACTGCCAATTCTAAGATTGTGGTGGTGACTGCGGGAGTCCGCCAGCAGGAAGGAGAGAGCCGGCTCAATCTGGTGCAGAGGAATGTTAATGTCTTCAAATTCATTATTCCGCAGATAGTCAAGTACAGTCCTGATTGTATCCTAATTG
>NW_027740035.1:0-308 GCF_054177405.1 Leptonychotes weddellii | reverse complement strand
TCTCATTTATTCCTCACAGCAAATAAGAGATAAGCAATCTGATGCACGCCTATTTTCCAGATGAGAGCGATGAAGCTCTGAAAAGTTAAATAACTTGCCCAGGGGCACAGGGTGATTGATGGCACCAGGATTTGACCCCAAACCCAGTGACTCTGCACTCCACCTTCTGCTGCAGCTCAAATCCATGGTGGTGCCAGTACTCTGGTCTCAGGGGGTGAGGGAGGGGGCTGGGGGTCTGAGAGTCAGGCGGCCTGGTGGGGATGAGGAGGTGCTGAGAGCAGGAAACCCGTGAGTGACAGTCAGTCTTT
>NW_027740034.1:0-308 GCF_054177405.1 Leptonychotes weddellii | reverse complement strand
CGGGACTCGATCCCAGGACCCCGAGATCATGACCCGAGCCGAAGGCAGACACTCAACCATCTGAGCTACCCAGGCGCCCTTAAATGGATTTTTAAAGTGGAGAGTTCAGAGACATTTTTGAAAGTGATCTGAGTATAGAATAATAGGTTTAGGTTTTTACAATTAATATTTGATCTAATAATTTACATTTGTGTCCCCATACCTACTTTGACAAGACTGTTGAGAGTCACATTGATTGAGGCTTTACAAACCTATTAAGTTTTAATTAAGTATAAACTTTCTACATATATTTAATACATAGTATTTAT
>NW_027740033.1:0-308 GCF_054177405.1 Leptonychotes weddellii | reverse complement strand
TTTCAATCCCACACCATCGACGTCTAATTAATAGCACGACGACTGACCCAGGGACCACAGAGATGGGGCCCAAAGGGTGGAGAGAGGAGCCACCTCTGAGGGGACACACAAGCTGCCAAATGCCATGTCAGGTGCATGGCCTCCCAGAGTGTCTCAGAGTCCCAGAGCTGACTGATGAATCACGGAAGGACGTAAAAGTGACTGTGGCAACCCAGATCCCCGGACGAGGAGCTGCCCCTCCTCTGACACCCCCGAGCCCCAGCACAGCCAGCTCCATGGAGTCTGCTGCTGCACCTGGACCACAGTAT
>NW_027740032.1:0-308 GCF_054177405.1 Leptonychotes weddellii | reverse complement strand
GGTCAAGATGCCAGAATGCTTTTATTCTCCTACCTGTGTGATACAGAGGTTGTAAAACACAGATTTGAGTATACATTTAACCATGGGGATATCGTAAATGTCAGCACCATTCTAAAAACCCTTAGTTTCAAGTGTAATAGATCAGTTTGAAGTGCCATTTTTAATGGTTGAGTTTTAAACATTTGCTTTAAGAAAATAGGCTTGAATTTCACATGCTGCTATTTTTATGATATTTTGCCATCTTACTGTACTGTTTTGTTTTGAGTTCATATGTGTCACTGTTTCTCCTTTGCGTTTTCTAAGATGAT
>NW_027740031.1:0-4712 GCF_054177405.1 Leptonychotes weddellii | reverse complement strand
TGGGATCATGACCTGAGCTGAAGGCAGACGCTTAACCACTGAGCCACCCAGGTGCCCCTAAATAACTTTTATTCTGAGATCATTATAGATTTATACACAGTCATAAGAAATAATACAGGGGCACCTGGGTGGCTCAGTCAGTTGGGCATCTGCCTTTGGCTCAGGTCATGATCCCAGGGTCCTGGGATCGAGCCCCGCATCGGTCTCCCTGCTCAGTGGGGAGCGTGCTTCTCCCTCTCCCTCTGCTGCTCTCCCTGCTTGTGATCTCTCTCTCTGACAAATAAATAGATAAAATCTTAAAAAAAAAAAAAAAGAAAGAATACAGAAAGATCCTCTGTACCTTTTATCTAATTTCCCCCTATGGTAGCGCCTTGTAAATCTATAGTATAATATCACAGCCAGGATTTCGACATTTAGACAGTCAGGATAGAGGACATTTCCATCAAGAATCCCTAATGTTGCCCTTTTTTTTTAGCCATACCTGTTTCTCTGCTGTCTCTTACCCCTAATCTGTCCTCCATTTCTATAATTTTTTTATTGAAGAATGTTTTAGAAATGGAATCATACAGTAGCAATCTTTTGGGATTGGTTTTTGTTGCCCAGCATATTCTTTGAAGATCATCCAGGTTGTTGCCTGTATTGATAGTTTGCTATTTTATTTAAAATTTTTTTTTAGGTAATCATTTAAAGAAATTTTTAAAGATTTTTTTTTTTAATTTATTTTTTGACAGAGAGAAAGAGACAATGAGAGAGGGAACACAAGCAGGAGGAGTGGGAGAGGGAGAAGCAGGCTTCCCACAGAGCAGGGAGCCCCATGCGGGGCTCAATCCCAGGACCCTGGGATCATGACCTGAGCCAAAGGCAGGTGCTTAACAACTGAGCCACCCAGGCGCCCCTAAAGAAAATTTTAAAGATAATTTTTAATTAATTAATTAATTTTTAGATAATTGAAAAAGATAGTTTGTTATTTCATTGCTGAGTACTATTCCATGGAAGTGATGTACCACAGTTTGTTTAACCATTCACCCATTGAAGGACATCTGGGTGCTTCCAGTTTGGGGCTATTACAAATACAGCTGCTATATACATTCATGCACAGGTCTTTGTGTGAACATAAATCTTCAATTCTCTGGGATAAATGAGTAAGAGTGTAACTGCTGGGTCTATGGTAAGTGTGTGTTTAGTTTTTTAGGAAACTGTCAAACTATTTTCCAGATTGACTGTACCATTTTACATTCCCACCAGCAATGTATGAATGATCCAGTTTCTTCACATCCCCATGAGAATTTAGTGTTGTCACTATTTTTCAGTTTAGTTATTCTGGTAGACAAGTAGCAATATCTCACTGTGGTCTTAATTTGCATTTCCCTAATGGCTAGTGATGTTGAACATCTTTTCCTCTGCTTATTTGCCATCTGTATATTCTCTTTGGTAATATGTCTCTTCATGTCTTTTGCCCATGCTGTAATTGGATTTGTTTTTTTACTCCTGAGTTTTGAGTGTTCTTTATATATTCTAGACACTAGTCCTTTACCAGATATGTGATTTGCAAATATTTTTTTCCACTGTCTAACTTGTCTTTTCAATTTCTTAAGAGGGTCTTTTATAGAGGAGAAGTTTTCAATTTTGATGAAGTCCAATTTATCAATTTTTCCTTTTATGAATCATGCTTTTGGTATCAAATCTAAGAACTCTCTGTATAGCCCTAGATCCTGAAGATTTTCTCCTATTATTTTCTAAAAGTTTATAGCTTTAAATTTAACATTTAAGACCATGGTACATTTTGAGTTAATTTTTGTGTAAAGTGTGAGAATTAGATGGAGATTTTTATTTCATTTTATTATATATATATATATTTTAAATATATATTTTATATATATTTTAAAGATTTTATTTATTTATTTGACAGAGAGAGAGAGAACACAATCAGGGGGAGCTACAGGCAGAGGGAGAAGTAGGCTCTCCACGGAGCAGGGAGCCTGATCTGGGGCCCGATTCCAAGACCCTGAGATCATGACCTGAGCCGAAGTTAGATGCCCAGCCAACTGAGCCACCCAGGTGCCCCAATTTTATATATTTTTTAATGTCTAATTTCTCTAGCACCATTTGTAAAAAGACTATTTTTCCTATCTGTAGGGTATATTTGCATGAGTCTATTTCTGGGTCACTATTCTGTTCCACGCTCTATATGTCTATCCCTCTGCCAATTCTGCAGTTTTGATTACTATAGCTGTATAATATATCTCAAAATCAAGTAGACTGATTTTTCTCTTTATTCTTTTTCAAAATTGTTTTAGTATTCTAGTTCCTTTCCCTTTCCATATAAATTTTAGAATAATCTTATCTATAGTTACAAAAATATCTGAGATTTTAATAAGAATTTCATTAAACCTATATATCAGTTTTGGGAGAATTAGCATCATTACTATGTTGAGTCAATCCATGCCTCTCCACTGATTTAGATCTTCTTTGATTTTTTAAAAAAAATCAGCATTTTTTATCACACAAGTCCATGTTTTGTTAGATCTATACCTAATGAGTAAATGTAAATGACATTATATTAAAAAATTTTTTTTGTGCCTACATGTTCCTTGCTAGTATATAGAAATACAATAGATTTTTGTATATTTATTTTATATCCTGCAACCTTGCTGTATTATTATTTCTTTTCTTTTCCTTTTTTGGTAGATTCCTACAGAGACAATCCTGTCATTTGCAAATAAGGACAGTTTTATTTCTTACTTTCTGATATGTATGCCTTGTATTTCTTTTTCTTGCCTTCTTGCATAGGCTAGAACTTCCAGCACTATGTTGCATAAGACTGCTGAGAACAGACATCTCTGCCTTGTTCCTAATATTAGGGGAAAACATTCAGCCTTTCACCCATAAGTAAAATGTTAGCTGTAGGCTTTTTTGTGGATGTTCTTTTTCATGTTGAGGAAGTTTTCCTCTATTCCTATTATTTCCAAGATTTTAAAAATCATGAATGGACATTAAATTTTGTCAAATGCATTTTTGCATGGAATATGATCATGTGACTTTTTCTGTCAATATTGTGGGTTATATTAATTGACTTTCAAATACTGAACCAGCTTCTTATCCGTGAAATAAACCCACTTGGTCATGGTAAATAATTTTTCTCATATATTGCTGCATTCTATTTGCTAATATCTTGCTAAGGATTTTTTTGCATCTATACTCATGAGGGATACTGGCATGTAGTTTTCATTTTTTGGACTATCTTTGTCTAGTTTTGGTATTAAGGTAATACTAGCTTCATAAAATGGATTGGGATGTGTTGCCTCCTCTTCTGTTTTTCTGTTAGAGATTGTGTAGAATTGCTGTTAATTCTTCTTTAAACATTTGGTAGAATTTGCCAGTGAAATTGTGTGGGCCTGCCTCTTTTCCCCCTTCCTCACAATTTAAAAATGTACCTTTAAAAGTATTAAAATACAGATCTATATCTATATATAATTAGTGCATCAACTACATGATTAATTACTTTTAAAGGACAGAAATCAAGTTTCCCGAATGAAACATACTTTTGAAGTTCTGTTTACAAAATACAAAATTGCCGGGGTGCCTGGGTGGTTCAGTCCTTAGGCGTCTGCCTTTGGCTCAGGTCATGATCCCAGGGTCCTGGGATTGAGTCCCGAATCGAGCCCTGTATTGGGCTCCCTGCCCTGCAGGGAGGCTGTTTCTCCCTCTCCCACTCCTTCTGCTTGTGTTCCCTCTCTCGCTATGTCTCTCTCTGTCAAATAAATAAATAAAATCTTAAAAAAAAATACAAAATTGCCCTTCACAATTTGGGGGTGAAACTTAATGGTCAAAGTTTCATGTCCCCTTTAGTCCCTTCTCTGTTTGCATAGCAATCCGGTGGAAATGTAAGTAATATCTGTGTATGGCAAGTTTTAGACCAAACTGTGAATGTCAGCCAGATTGCCTCCTGCCTCGCACATACATCTATGGCTCAGGTTATCCTAGTCTCACACTTACTGTGTGACCTTGGCAAATTATTTATCCCCTTCCGTTTAGTTTTGATAATTGGATAACCACTTGCCTTATAGGGTTATTAGGAGCAAAGTAAGTTCTCAATAATTCCTAGTTGTTATTCTGTCAAAAGTGAAGGGAATGACTTCTTTTAACTGGTCCCTTTAAACTGGGGCAGAGAAAGTCACTATGTCACTTTCTTTAGATGCTTATTGGCCCATAGCAGGGTTTCTCGATCTTTGCACCACTGACGTTGTGGGCCAGATAATTCTTTTTTGAGGGGGGCCATCCTGTGCATTGTAGTATGTTTAGCAGCCTTGTCTCTATCTACATGTGGCACTCCCACCCCACAGTTTTGACAATAAAATCTCCAGACATTGCCAGATGTCTCCGGGGGGTACAAAATCACCCCTGGTTGAGAACCACTGGCCATAGTTATGTGAACTCTCACTCAAAATTTTTTTCAAATTAATACATACTTGGGGGGAAAGTATGGAAAACACTTACAGTAAAGGTAAAATACTAATTTAAACCA
This sequence comes from Leptonychotes weddellii, assembly GCF_054177405.1. Classification (NCBI taxonomy): domain Eukaryota; kingdom Metazoa; phylum Chordata; class Mammalia; order Carnivora; family Phocidae; genus Leptonychotes; species Leptonychotes weddellii. The sequence goes on along the minus strand of NW_027740031.1, from coordinate 187 downwards.
CAGGGTACTGAGGCTGTTTCTAACCCTCAGGGATTGGCTGAATTCCTCTCCGGAGTAAATAGCCTTTTGTTTCACAAAATACCTGGACAGGACACTTCAAGGGTGAAATGCAAGCAGGGCCTTCGCCCAGGCCTGGTAGAGGGAGGCAGGGAGACACAGCGGTAGTTCAACTGCTCCGATTCGAAGG
>NW_027740030.1:0-308 GCF_054177405.1 Leptonychotes weddellii | reverse complement strand
ATTTTCTTATTAAGTGTCACAGGCACCCCAGTCTCTTCCAGAATATAGGAACAATATTGAGAAGGAGGTATTAAAAATTTTTTTTTAAAGATTTTATTTATTTATTCATGAGAGAGAGAGAGAGGGAGAAGCAGGCTCCCAAGGAGCAGAGAGCCCGATGCGGGACTCGATCCCAGGACCCTGGGATCATGACCTGAGCTGAAGGCAGATGCTTAACCATCTGAGCCACCCAGGCGCCCGGTATTAAAATTTTAACCAGTAATAGCTGAGGTAGAAAATAAAGTGAGCTGGCCGAGCAGAAAGAGCTT
>NW_027740029.1:0-308 GCF_054177405.1 Leptonychotes weddellii | reverse complement strand
GGAGTCACCAGATGACATGAACGAAGAGTGCTTCCCAGGCTGGGATATTTGCTGTGTCAGATCCCCCTTGCACACACTGCCCAGATACCTGTGTCTCTTTCTGTGAGAATGGGGAGTTCAGGTGTGGTGTGGAAGGAAAGAGCTTCCCTGGGCTGCATGTTGTCATTGTGCCTCATGACCTGTCCCAGTTGTTAGCTTCCAGGCTTGCCTAATATTTTTGGTGGAAATTTCTTTCAACCTGGGGAAGAAATGAGCCTTCTTATGTCATCTTCTGTTGCTACATTGGGCTGGGTCACCTTATGTTTTCC
>NW_027740028.1:0-308 GCF_054177405.1 Leptonychotes weddellii | reverse complement strand
TTTCTGTTCAGAGAGTTGTTGCTATTCTTTTCTTCGATCTTCTGTTGAGTTTGTAGGTGGTCAGAATGGTTTGATCCCTATCCAGCAGAATTCCTGAGACCAGACGAATTCCAGGTCTCCTACTCCTCTGCCACCTTTTCTGTTTAAATCTCTTAATTAACCTCTTGAGAACCATGCTAGAATTATGTGTCGGGAAGGGAAGAGGGGAAGCTTCTGCTTACAAAGTACTCAGTATAACACCTTGCTTTTGAGAGGTTTACTAAATTACTTCATAATCATGATAAGGGATTAGTATTAAAAAGCAATTT
>NW_027740027.1:0-308 GCF_054177405.1 Leptonychotes weddellii | reverse complement strand
GCTCCCTGCTCAGCGGGGAGCCTGCTTCTCCCTCTGACCCTCCCCCCTCTCATGTACTCGCTCTCTCTCATTCTCTCTCTCTCAAATAAATAAATAAATAAATCTTTAAAAAAAAAATATTATTTCATCCCTATCACTGAGTTCTACCTTAGAAAGTTAAATGAGGTGAAGGGGAACAGAATATGTCACCCCAATAGATATCTTTTTGGCATAAAAATTATTTTAGGCTGATATTTTTAAGAAGCAGCAAACGTAAGAGAAGCTCAGAATACCAAGAAGTTATCCTTTTATAAGAAACATTTATACGT
>NW_027740026.1:0-308 GCF_054177405.1 Leptonychotes weddellii | reverse complement strand
TTCCCCCTGAGAAATAAATGTATTTACATTTTAAAGGGTTTACAGTAAGAACTCAGAATACTCAGGAAGGAGCAGAATTTTTTTCCCTTCTTTCAGGAGGAAAGTTGGATATGTATATTAGCACATAGAGTTGTATATAAGCACCTCATTTTTGCAGGATTTCTCACTCACACCACTATTATGGACTGAATGTTTGTGTCCCCCTGTAAATTCATATGCTCAAGTCCTTACCTCCAATGTGATGGTATTAGGAGGTGGACATTTGGGAGGTGATTAAATCAGGATGATTAGATCAGCCCTCATGGATG
>NW_027740025.1:0-308 GCF_054177405.1 Leptonychotes weddellii | reverse complement strand
GGCTCCCTGCTCCGCGGGAGGCCTGCTTCTCCCTCTCCCACTGCCCCTGCTTGTGTTCCCTCTCTCCCTGTTTCTCTCTCTCTCTGTCAAATAAATAAATAAAATCTTAAAAAAAAAAAAATTATCCTTAAGAGTGTCCTTTGAAATCCATCATAGTGGCTGCTGGCCTTTCCCCCTGGTCCGGAAGGCTCATCTTTTTTGTTCTTCCTGGTTCTGGTCCATTGCCTTGCTCTGACCTTGGGTTTCCAAAGCAAAGCTGTGCACCACAGTTAGACACTGATGCAACTCAGTATTAACATTGTCACTTG
>NW_027740024.1:0-308 GCF_054177405.1 Leptonychotes weddellii | reverse complement strand
TTAATGACCTCTATATGAATCAGGTCTTGGCTATTCTTACAGACCTTGCCTAATGCTCTTAAATATTGCAGTTACTGCAAAATAATCTTACGAAATCCAAAAAAAATGCGTAATACCCAGGTCACCCAGGAACCAACAGTTCCGTAAGACAGGTAAACGTTGAGTAGACATCAAGGTTTGGGCTCTTCCCCTCAGAGTATATAATTAAAATCTTGCCCCATGCCAGGACACATTTCTTCTAATTGACCACCAGGTGGCAGAAGCATAGCACCACCAAGCCTTGTCGCCATATTTATCACTTTTTTTTT
>NW_027740023.1:0-308 GCF_054177405.1 Leptonychotes weddellii | reverse complement strand
GTTTCTCATGCGTGAGGCCATTCTAACTCATTCAACAAGCGTGCACTGTGTAGTACCCAAAATGGCCATCACCATCTCTCGCATCTTTCCAATACATACATCATCCCAATAAATCCCCATTACAATAGCAACTGAGGGATAAATTTCTGCAACCATTAATTCCTTTGAGTCTTACAGGAAGGCGGTGATGTAGGCATTTGCCAACTAGTTCCACTTTAGGGAGAAGCAAAGGACATTCAGACCTTGCTATATGGTGAGTCCTGGCAGGGTCAACATTTGAACTCATGCCTGACTCCAAATCCGGTGCT
>NW_027740022.1:0-308 GCF_054177405.1 Leptonychotes weddellii | reverse complement strand
TGTATGATATGCATCTTTTCAGTAGTGACAGTGTTCTCCCTGTGATTGTAAAGATGACAAAAAACATCAAACGATTAAAATGTAATGCCTTTACCAAATGGCTTTCCTATCCCTGATGGGCCCTAATTAGGTGGCTCAGAAGAATGCCCTTTGGACCCTGTGATACCTGCCCTCACAGGTTGACGGGAGATTGTGAAATGAAGCGAGGCACAGAGGCATCTCAATAATTTTAGGAACACACTACGGGTCTGGGGAGACAGGCATACCAGCACTGGAAAAAAAGAAAAACACGTTTATTTTTCTCAGCT
>NW_027740021.1:0-308 GCF_054177405.1 Leptonychotes weddellii | reverse complement strand
ATTCTTGGTCCCAGCTCTAGACCTAATAGAACCAGAAATTCTGATTCTGGGGTAAGGCTCTGCATCTGTGCTAACAAGTCCTACAGATGATTCTGAAAACCACTGCTTCAAAGTTAAGGACTGGGGCGCCTGGGTGGCTCAGTCGTTAAGCATCTGCCTTCAGCTCAGGTCATGATCCCAGGGTACTGGGATCGAGCCCCGCATCAGGCTCCCTGCTCGGCAGAAAGCCTGCTTCTCCCTCTCCCACTCCCCCGCTTGTGTTCCCTCTCTCGCTGTCTCTCTCTCCGTCAAATAAATAAATAAAACTT
>NW_027740020.1:0-4713 GCF_054177405.1 Leptonychotes weddellii | reverse complement strand
GGGGGGGGGGGGGCGGGAATCAGGGTACTTTTTTTTTTTTTTTAAGATTTTATTTATTTGACAGAGACATAGCGAGAGAGGGAACATAAGCAGGGGGAGAGGGAGAAGCAGGCCTCCTGTGGAGCAGGGAGCCCCCTGTGGGGCTCGATCCCAGGACCCTGGGATCATGACCTGAGCTGAAGGCAGAAGCTTAACAGCTGAGCCACCGAGGTGCCCCAAGATCAGGGTACTTTTTTAATAACAAAAAATAGGCAAACAATAATGGAAAATTTGTTTCAAAAAAAAAAAAAAAGGAGGAAGAAATTTTGTTTCTAAAATAAGATACTATTATTTTCAACATATAGATACAAAATCAATATGGCGTACAAAATGTCACTAGGAATTACTTTTTGCCAGAAACTAAAAGAATCTGAAAATGCCATGGTTATGTGTAATCCCAGGTGATGACTTCCATATTACTAGACATCACAAAAACTTAAAAAAATAATTAAAGTCTTAATATAAGTAATGTTAGCAAAAAATGAAGAAGAGGTCTTTATTTTACTACTATAAACTTACCTGTACATAAAATCCTTACTTTATATCATAACTCCTACAAGTGAGTAACTATGGAAAGGACAAGGATAGCAGAATGACTCTAAGATTATGTAGTTGACTAAATTATTGTTTAATCTTTTAATAAGCTAACGTTATAACTATACTTGGCACAGAGATTTAGGGTATTAAACCATGCTGACAAAAACTGCTGCCCCTTTTTTTATTTAAGAAAACTCAATCTTTGGCTAAGTGGAGATGAGACATTATGCTGACTGTGTTATATTATGAATGCACTAAAATAAACAGACAGATGAAGCAGTATGCTATTTCCAAAAGCAGTGCAAGTGGAGTGAAAGCATTTCCATACGAACCTGGCTTTAAAAACTGGGCTGTCAAAAGAACAGTTAAATGTAACACAAAGTAAGAAACTGTCCAATCACTAATGGTCGTTTTTTTTTTTTTGTCTTGTTTTCAATTCACTGCTTGCAATTAATGTATTTATTAAAGAAGAGTGAAAGCATAAGTAAATTCACGAGTCAAGACCAGCTGAGAGATTCAAGAGCAGCGTGTTGTGACTGACAACAGTGAAAGGAAAAGCAAATGTTAAAGGGAGAGGAAGAAAAAAGAAAACTTTAGGATTATACACATTAGCACCACTTTTACAAAACCACTCAAGATGGCTGTCACCTCAAAAAAAAAAAAGCTATTGATACAAAATGATAGTGGCATTTCTCAAACTTCAGGTGAGAACTGTTTTTTAATCAAATTTATATTCCTAAGTATGAATAAGAAATGAAATGTAAGGGTCTATATTAAAATTATTACCATGCCACTCTATGTCCTTACGATTATAACAAAGGCAACAGAAACAATGGACATACCTCTCCCAGAACCTCTTCCCCTTACCAACCTCCTAGATTAAGTGAATGACTAATACAGAAAATCTGGACCTTTCCTATCATTCCAGACTACCTGCTTTTGGAGGAAAAAAGGCAGCTCTGTGACTCTGCAGAAAGGGCTAGTATTCAGTATGGTCCCTTTTCCTACCAAAAAAAGAAAAAAAGTTTTATAAACACTTGTCAAAAATCCAATAGGCTTAGGGATGATGGATAGCACAAGGAAGACAAACCAAAATACCTCATAACAAAGTAGAACAAAGCAGACTTGCTATCTCTGAAATGATCAAAATGTTCATTGAACATTCACCGTGAAAGAATAAGGGACTCACTCATAAACCTGTGAAAATAATAATCTCCTCTCTCTATCTGGAGTTGTGATTTTGCTAATTATTCCTATGGATGTTATTTATAGCAATAAACTGGAGTAAGTAATTTAAAGCCCAAACAGGTGATCTAGATGTAACAAGGGCAATGAGCACTAAATTTACTCCTAAAGTAGTAACGCTTTACTATTTCAGTCACTACAGTAGTGACTAAAAAATCTTTCAGTTTTTTATTTTAAAATAAAATATGTAATTTGAGGTTTAATTATAATGTCATAGAACCAAAATTAATAGAAAATTTTTTCTTTTTTAACACTGGTTTTTAACCAACAAAGGGGCATGACAATGACAGGCTGTTTATAAATTAAATGCACATGCAAGAACTGCAGGAAAATTCTACCTACCTACCTACCTACCTATTTAAGTAAAATCTACCCCTAACGTGGGGCTCAAGCTTATGACCCCAAGATCAAGAGCTGTACGTTCTATCAACTGAGCCTGCCAGGCACCCCAAGGCAAATACTAATTTTAAATTAACTGATAAAGCAACTGACCTTTGCCCAAGGGAGGCAGGCAAAAAAACTGGTTTTCCACTTAATTCATAGAGGTCCCACAAGCTATTTGTTCCTCTCTGTGCGCAAGACCAAAATGGTGGCAGTGTGGAATTTTCTTTGGTTAGGCATGAATTTCTTAATTCTGGTCAAACCATGAAACTGAACTGAAAACCCAAACTTTTTTACACCTATTACCTCAGTTGGCCTTTTTTCTTTTCTATTTTCTATATAACTAAAATGTTATATTTTTACCCTTTGTTCCCTTCTATTATATGTGTAAGAAAGGAGAATATAATTTTTAAATGGGAAGATCTCTGAAAGCAAGAAATGTTAAGTATTATAAACTATCAACATGCTGAAACACAATACCAGAAAAAACAAAAACAACAAAAAACCTCATTATTGTTTCAGCCATTCCTCAACACTTGTATTTATTAACTATCAAGTAGAAACTTTTCCCAAGAAATTTTCTCTGCTCCATAAAGCTATATTCCATCATAGTAACAATGACCATTTTGGCCACAGCACCACCAATCTGTATAATGGGACCCTGCCAAAACACAGAGAAAAATTTACTTTATTATAAGAGGCTGATTCTAGTTTTTATAGCAGGAAATAGAATATCATGTCTCAAGAGAAAACTATACTACAATTATGTCAGTGACTGGATGAATATTAACTCCACACTCAATTTTCTTTTAGTTGACAGCCACATTCAATTTACACCATTTAGTCCATTTTCAACAGTGACAAAAACAGTTAAGTCTCTTGAGTGGATTGTAAGCTTTGCTGATTGTGTATTAAAAGACTCTATAAGCAAAAACCAAATGCTACTAGGTGAACCCATGCAAACAACAAGTTGTAAAAATTCCCGAAACAAAAAATCTATAGCTCACTACAGATGACACAATGAAGACTAGAGAGAAAAGCCATATAGTAATGCTACACCATTCAGCTCCAAGAAGCACATTATTTATAGTGCAGTCCACATATGGTCACTGCTAAATGTCAAATCAGCAGTCTTATAGTTACAGTTTGGAACTAGTGGAGTCCACAGATCTAAACAGATATGCAACATGACAAAACTCAATTATACATATACTTCTAAATCCCTACATGAGCAAAGTAAACATCAGCAACTGGAGTTTGAAAACTTACATTAATTTTTTAAAACTGCTCAGTCAACCTAAGAACTATAAAGACGAGATTTTTATTAGGTAAAACAAAGACCAACTAATGGCTGATGGTAGTTTTACTTCCAACTGCAACTGTGACAACATATTTTACTATGATGCAGGTATTTTGTCTTCCGTATAGCTTACAATCATGCCCCCATCTCATTTGTCATATCAATGACGAAGGTCATAAAAAACCATATATCCTAAATCACACCAACCAGTTCTTGGAACTCTAGACTGAGCTATGGCTTTAGATTAAGTTTTGTTTTCTAAGTATTTTATCCTTATTAAGAATGTAGAGCATGTAATTATAATGGTTGGGAGTTAAAAAATCACTAAGCAGTAACTTAAAATTCAAGTCCTAAAAAGTTTTTTTGTAATAAAGGTAAAACATTAATATTTTCCATCTTCTCTGAATTCAGATAATCAAGCTGTCTGGCAATTCTTTCATAATTTTCTTAGAACAAAGTTTTATTCCTGACCAAAAATTTCATTGAAAGATACCTGGTTGGTTGAAATAAAGCAGGGGAAATAAAACTTTTTAACAAAGATTATGAAATACTTTATAAATGTTGGTGAGGTGTTTTCCACACTTCCTGATTGAAAGGGAAATACCTGTATCATCAAACTAACAAATCTAGGCTTCACAAGTTTACTAAAAGCATAATGCATTATTGAGTCTTTGTATTTCATTCCCCATCTTGCCGGTTTTCAACAAATTTACCCTATTACCAAAGGAAAGGACCTTAATCCTATACTCACAATAACCCTTCACACAGGCATATTTCTTGGCACAAACCTGTGCAGAGACTTCCACGGTTACCAGCTGCTGCAGATTACCTTTGTTTTAAAAAAAAAAAATGACTAGACCTTTAGCTCCTGCAATGATCTGTAGACTCCCAAAGCTGCATATTTCCAGCCACTTTTGAGTTGCATGCTGTAGCAAAACAGTCAGCACCTCTCAATAGATATTGCTGCAGAGAAAGATTTTAATTCAGCAGAGACTCTGTGTGAGAAGCAATGCCATTTCCCCCTAAGAACAAGAAAGTTCAATATAGCCAGCCAGCCATGTAACTAAAATATACTTATTTGGTGGGCATTCCTTAGGCGATAGGGCACTTCCTTTTGGGGGGGGGGGAAGAGGGGAAGAGGGGAATTGATACCACACTACCAACTTTCATGCCAATTGTTTTAGCAAAAGTTTCTTTAAAACCTTTCTTTA
>NW_027740019.1:0-308 GCF_054177405.1 Leptonychotes weddellii | reverse complement strand
GTTTTACCAAAAGGAGTAGAACTGAGGGAAGTTTGACTGGGACATTGACTGTGGCATTGAGCTTTGTCTCAGCCAATCATCTTGGGAAGGTTTTGGAGTGTGAGCCCCATGTCTTACTTTGACTTTTCCATCAAGTCACGGAGCTTTAGAGAGAACTAGAGAGCAGTCCACAAATCTGTTCCTTTGATATTTTTAGCACGTACAAGAATAACATAAAGAGTGTGGCTATGCATTGTAGAATTTTGCAACTGGAAGGGATGCTGGAAATGACTTGTTTAGCATGACATTATGTACTTTTATTTTACTGG
>NW_027740018.1:0-308 GCF_054177405.1 Leptonychotes weddellii | reverse complement strand
TTTATTTATTTGACAGAGACACAGCGAGAGAGGGAACACAAGCAGGGGGAGTGGGAGAATGAGAAGCAGGCTCCCCGCTGAGCAGGGAGCCCGATGCAGGGCTCGATCCCAGAACTCCGGGATCATGACCTGAGTCGAAGGCAGATGCTTAGCGACTGAGCCACCCAGGTGCCCCTGATGCACAGAGGTTTTTAATTTGGTTAAAGTACAATCTCTCTTTTCTTTTGTTGCCTGTGCTTTCAGCCTTTTCAATCTTGGGGCGCCTGGGTGGCTCAGTCGTTAAGCGTCTGCCTTCAGCTCAGGTCATG
>NW_027740017.1:0-308 GCF_054177405.1 Leptonychotes weddellii | reverse complement strand
TAGTGCAACTGCTGAGTCGTAGGGTTGCTCTATTTTTAACTTCTTGAGGGCCTTCCATACTGTTTTCCAGAGTGGCTGCACCAGTTTGCATTCCCCCCAACAGTGCACGAGGGCTCCCCCTTCTCCGCATGCTCACCAACACTTTTGTTTCTTGTGTTTTTCATTTTAGCCACGCTGACAGGTGTGAGGCGGTATCTCATTGTGGTTTTGATTTGCACTTCCCTTTTTTTTTTTTTTTAAAAAGATTTTATTTATTTATTTGAGACAGAGAGAATGAGAGAGATAGAGCACATGAGAGGGGGGAGGGT
>NW_027740016.1:0-308 GCF_054177405.1 Leptonychotes weddellii | reverse complement strand
CCACTTCCATAATTTCCTCCTCCAAGGTTGTCATAATACACCCAACGTGGGGCTCGAACTCACAGCCCCGAGATCAAGAGTCACATGACTGAGCCAGCCAGGTGCCCCTGTTTTCTCTTCATTAACATCTTACACTATTGTGGCACATCATTGAAACTGGTTAAACAATGTTACTATTAACTAACATCTGTAGTTTACTATCTCCATAGTTTTGCCTTTTGCAGAATGTCACATAGTTGGAATTACAGCGTGTAGTCTTTTTAGGTTGGTTTCTTTCACATACCAACCTGCATTTAAGGTTCCTCCAT
>NW_027740015.1:0-308 GCF_054177405.1 Leptonychotes weddellii | reverse complement strand
CAGGAGCTCGGGGCCCGGGGAGCCAGCCCCTCAAGCTTCACAGACCCACATCTAGACATCGGACTGAGCTCCTCCCTGGCGTAGGGTCTGCTCGGGACTCAAGTGGGGGAGTACACAGCTTACAAGGTTCAGGTCCTGGGGAGGGCTTTTATTTTCATCAGAGGGAGAGGAAGGGTGCATAGGATAGGTGATCAGACACAAAATGAGGCAAAGCAAAGGGATCTCGTTGTTCGAGGTTTGCTGGAGTACCTCACAGTGGTATTCTACCGTAAGTGGACATTATGCCCCTTCCTTTCTGGCAAGATTCT
>NW_027740014.1:0-308 GCF_054177405.1 Leptonychotes weddellii | reverse complement strand
TGTCATCATCCTTCAGCTCAGGAAGAAATTCCACCCCAAAAATAACAATAAAGAAAATCAAAATGAATATGAACCAAAACTAACCTTCCCCCACAAATGAGTATTTTAATGAGAGGCCTGATTTGGATGAAGCAGCAGTTAGCAACCTGCAGTGAGTGTCTAGATTCAGGCGGGAGATGTGTCAGCCCCTCCGCCAGCACGTCTTGCCCCCTGCTCTCCATCCCCTGCTGCAGAAGGCAGGACAAAAGCCAACTGCAGACTCAAGTTTGGCACCTCGACCTCCCCCCTTTTTTTTAAGTCATCACATT
>NW_027740013.1:0-308 GCF_054177405.1 Leptonychotes weddellii | reverse complement strand
TTTTAAAGATTATTTATTTATTTATTTGACAGAGAGGAAGGAGCCTGACACGGGGCTCAATCCCAGACCCTGGGATCATGACCTGAGCCTAAGGCAGTGGCCCAACCAGCTGAGCCACCCAGGTGCCCCTATTCTTTGAAGTCTTTGTATGCCCTGCCGGTATAGAGTTAGCTCTAATTGATTGTTTTTTTTTTTTTTTTTTGAGTTTGAGTTTGAGTCACACTTCCCTGTTTTTTTTGCATGACATAATTTTTTTTTTTAAATCCTTTATTTTATTTTTTTATTATTTTTTTATTTTTTTATTTATT
>NW_027740012.1:0-308 GCF_054177405.1 Leptonychotes weddellii | reverse complement strand
ATTTCACTCTTATGTCTTGGAATGACCAGGAAGCAGAAAGATCCACCCCATTGTCATAATCATTGTTATTGTGTGTAGAAAAGAAAATGTGCATACTAAGATAAGTGCCTGGTACATTTTAGGTAATTAATAAATAAATGTTCTTATTCTTCCCTTATGAAAGCTTACTATACTTTTTGAAGAGTTTCATACCTGTATCTAAAGTTTTTTGCTATTATTTAAATATAATTTCAAGGAAAGTTTTTCTTCCTACTTTGCCATTTCATTCAACCATTTCTCCTATCAATAAAAAGTCCAAGCCTTTGTTT
>NW_027740011.1:0-308 GCF_054177405.1 Leptonychotes weddellii | reverse complement strand
TGTGAAAAAGTTAACCAAAGTTAGTGGATGGTATCTGGGAGCTGAACACATTCCTCTCCTCTGAGGGCCCAGTTTGAATGTCCTTTACATTACTCAAAGTGTCAGAGGAAGTGGGCCGCCTTGGTCTCCTGGCTCTTTACCCCTCCTCTGCCTCATGTCCTCTGCCCCTGCCCCCTGACCAGCCTTGCTCTGGGCTCACTTCCCAGCTCACTCACAGCCCTTCTGCTGCCCAAGTGCTCTGGCTGCATCTTTGTGTTCTCCACTTTGTGCTGGACTTCTTGGCTTACCCTGATGACCACCACATTCAC
>NW_027740010.1:0-308 GCF_054177405.1 Leptonychotes weddellii | reverse complement strand
GGGCTGGGTGTTTGTGGTGTGTGGGGATGGGTCGGTGCTGGCCCCATAGGCAGGAGCCCCCAGAGGCTGGTGTGGGGCCAGGAGCAACTACTGGGCACAGAGCACCCAGCAGGTGGACTGCAGTTGGGGAGACGTCCCCATGAGGGTTCCTTCCAGGCTGTGGCTTCTCTGGGAGGCCCTGGGCTGGGTTCTGTCTCCACAAAGGCCCATGGAGAGCAGGCACGGGGATGAGCTTTTCTCTTCTCACAGCTGCTCCACCATCTGAGCGAGAGCTGGCTCCAACTCCATCAGCAGCTCTGGAGCGAGGG
>NW_027740009.1:0-4713 GCF_054177405.1 Leptonychotes weddellii | reverse complement strand
CACGCGTCGCGTCTGCTCCAGGCTTCCGGAGGCGGGCTGGTGGGCGTGCCGGCCTCGCACTTTGTGGGCGTGGACGGGGTGCGGGCTTTCCTGCAGACCTATTCCCACGAGGTCTCCCTGACCGCGGACTCGCGGGAGAGTCACGTGATCTTCCCCCAGCCCAACTACGCGGACACGCTCATCAGCCAGGAGAGCTGTGAGAAAAGTGAGTCCTTCCTGGTATCTCAAGATTTACTGGAAACGAAAGGAGATCCCAACCTACTTCAGGTAAGTTTATTTCTTTCTTGGAATACTATGAAGAACAATTATGCCAGTGTGGCTAATATAAAGATTTAATGCACATTTATTTGAAAATAAAACAATGTGGTAGTCCTTAGTTCTGTTGCTTAAGTATCTGTTTCTTCTTCTGGGCCTATGGTAGAGCTGATCTTCCTGACCTGGTTATGACTGAATGGGCCTAAGTAATCAGTTCTGGCCAATATGTTGTAAATGCAAGTAATATGTGCCTCTCCCTGGAGGAAGCTCCTGTTGGCATTGTAAGAATTTCCAGATCTCCAAGTTATTTTTTGAAATTGTGACTGTTGCTTCTACCTGAGTGCTTGAACAACTATATCAAGAGAAGATCTCTGTGGTTGTCATACATTGGTGTGTATACCTGTGATAAATAGACTTTTTTTCATTTTAACTTCTTGTGATTTGAAATTTGTCACTCCAACCTACTTAGCTTATCCTGACTGATATAAATAAAAATATAAATATTAGGTATTTTAGGCTCCTGTAAAATGATGCTTGCTCTTTCCAAGCCAGGCCACACTCTTTTCATCTCAATGACATAAAAACTGTTGAGTAAAAATATATACAGCTTGGTTAAGTGGTTTTACCTGGCCTGTATTCCCTACTGTGTATACCTAAAGTATGTGTGGGTGTATGTGTGCATTCATATTGATTTCAGCCTTTTGTCTGAAGGTGGGGAGGTCAATTGCCTAAACTGATATGAGTCTTGGAGGGACATTTCTCGTCCTTTGAGAAGGATTTTAAAAAATGCAAGGAGATATGTCTCAGCCTCAGCAGGACATTTCCAGATCAGCTACTCCAACAATAAAATAGAGTCCTACAACTTTCTTGAGCCAGAAATTGTTGGCCCATTTTGAAATTTATGAAATTATTTTCACCTATGAAATCACCTCAGAGAGTCATCCAAAATGAGACCAAAATATATTTCATTAGATTTCAAATAAAGGAACATCTCTCTCCCTCAATATATTAGAAAGAGATATATTCAAGAGTGTGAGATGCAGGGCTTGAGCAAAATAACTGAGAGCAGGGAAAGGTGTATTTTCACTCAAACATGCAAATACATCACAGAAAAAAGGCACATGATCTTCAAAATGTCTTCTTTAAGGAAAAATCTTTATGATGTGATAAAGTGATATTAGTATCACTTTCCCCATAATGAGAAAAATTACTAAATGGGTAGTGCCAGGGAATTTTAGGTGCTCAAAGCGAATTTTCTAAGAATCTTGATAAAACAAAGCCTAAATGTTGTCAAAGTGTACAGAGAGTACAAAGGCAGTACAATTTCCATCTACTTGTATAGATAATGAAAGGTCTCAGACATTCCATTTCACTAAAAAGGATTTTCTTAAGGATGGGCAAGAATTCATTTACATAGAAAGGGGAACAGCAAAAGGAACAGAAAATATAAATTCATGACATAGAGAAAACAATGAAAATAATGTCTTAGGAAAACAGATAATAGTCTGTTCTGACTGGAGTGTAATGTGAGTATGTATTATTCTACTGCAAAACAGTAGAATAAATCATTACATTGGTATCTAATTTGGTAGTGCATTTGAAATAAAGGTATTTGTTTTAGTTACCCAAGATGAGTTCAAGATTACAGGTTAAGTTCCAAAATTGAGTATCTAAGGACTCTCAACACCTCTCCAAGATTTACCAGTGATCAAGTCAAATTCATTATACTTACTAATGGTATAAATCAGCTGGAGCTGAGTATTGGCATTATGGAGTATTGCATATACATTCATATAGTAAAAAGCACTGATTTCATAAAAATAAATATAGCATTCACAAGATTGAGCTGTATAAAAGCATGTGTACTAAATTGGTCACTTTTTAAAAAGATTTTATTTATTTATTTGATAGAGAGAGACACAGTGAGAGAGGGAACACAAGCAGGGGGAGTGGGAGAGGGAGAAGAAGGCTTCCCACGGAGCAGGGAGCCTGATGCAGGACTCGATCCCAGGACCCTGGGATCATGACCAGAGCCAAAGGCAGATGCTTAATGACTGAGCCATCCAGGTGCCCCTAAATTGGTCACTTTAACAAAATATCAGGCTGTGCTGTACTTAATGGGAAGATTTCCTATGCTTTTAAAAAATGAGCAATACATTAAAATAAGTCTAGGGCTTTATTCACTCTTTTTTTGCAGACTGTATCTTTGGAAAGTATTACTGAATTGATAAAGTATTTATGGAGAGAGTTAAAATACTGTATTAGGGAGGTTCTGGATTTTACAAAAATGTAAAGATCATAGTTCACTAAAATGTGGATAAAAAGCCAGTAACTTATTTGGTTACATCCATACTAGCCATGCCAGTGTTCATAAATACAGTGAAATAATTGATATTTTTGCCCCCAAAACTGAAAAACTAGTTGTAAGCCTGGTGAAATTTTTTAATGCAAAGAAGAATGTAAAATGATAGCAATGCTTATGAAATGATAAAAAGTAGAACATATCAAATTTAGAGGGAAAATATGAATACTTGGTTTTTCCAACAATTAGACAAGGTACATACAGATTCAAGAGCTTACACGTTGAGGGTAAATGGCTGGACAATATGCAGTTCTCCCAGACAACCTCCGGGCGCCGCTGTTGACCAAAGGGAAGAAAGGTTCTCAATTCTGCGGGAGAGTTGGGCAGTGTTTTCCAGCTTTGACCTGCGCACATCAAAACGCGGAGGCGGCGCCTGTGCACCCACCAACGCCAGTCCTACCTACCCTCAAATCACAAAAGTCCAGGTGCTGGCACTGATTTTTTTTTAAACATCCCAGAGACATCCTGAAAAGAAGCTTCCCAGGGAGTTCAAAAAATGCAAAGAAGCTCCAGAAAAGCTGAACCGATGAAAATTCAGGTACTGTTTCTCTTCCTGCTGTCTTTGTTGTGGGGGGCTATCTCCCAGCAAATCCAATACGCTATTCCGGAGGAGCTGGCCAGGGGCTCGCGGGTGGGGAACCTCGCCAAGGACCTGAAGCTCAGTGTCCAGGAGTTGTCAGCTCGAAAACTGCGGGTTAGTGCAGAGAATTTCTTCAGTGTGAGTGCAGAGAGTGGGGATTTGTTAGTGAACGGTAGGATAGATCGAGAGGAAATTTGTGGGAGGAAATCTGAGTGTGCACTAGAATTTGAAATGGTTGCTGAAAATCCAATGAATGTTTTCCACGTGATTGTTGCAATCCAAGATATTAACGACAATGCACCGCGTTTCACCGCAAAAGGCATTGACTTGGAAATCTGCGAGTCAGCCTTACCAGGTGTAAAATTCCCTCTGGATTCTGCACAAGATGCAGATGTAGAAAGTAACTCACTGAAGATATACACTATCAACTCCAGTGAACACTTCTCTGTGACAACGAAGGAAAGTCCTGATGGAAGTAAATACCCAGAATTACTGCTGGAAAAACCTCTGGACAGAGAACAGCAGAGCTCCCACCAGTTAATCCTGACCGCCATGGACGGTGGAGACCCTCCACTAAGTGGCACCACCCAGGTCCGGATTCAGGTCACCGATGCCAATGATAATGCTCCAATGTTCAGCCAGGAAACGTACAGAGTTAGCCTCCAAGAAAATGTGCCCTCGGGGACCTCTGTGCTCCAAGTGATGGCCACTGACCAGGACGAGGGTGTTAATGCAGAGATCACCTATGCCTTCCTCAGTGCCCCAACAAGTACCAGCCTCCTCTTCAATCTCAATCCAAATACTGGTGACATTACAACCAATGGTACATTGGACTTTGAAAAGACAAGTAGATATATGTTGGTTGTAGAAGCCAAGGATGGAGGGGTGCACACGGCTCACTGTAATGTTCAGATTGAAATTGTTGATGAGAATGACAATGCCCCAGAGGTCAAATTGATGTCCTATTCTAACCAGATTCCCGAGGACTCAGACCTTGGGACTGTAATAGCCCTCTTTAAAGTGAGAGACCGGGACTCTGGGCAAAATGGTCTGGTGACGTGCTATATTCAGGAAGACATTCCCTTCAAATTAGAATCCACCTCCAAGAATTATTACAAGCTGGTGATTGACAGTGCCCTAGATAGGGAGCAGATGGCGGAGTACAATGTCACCATCACAGCCACTGACAAGGGCAAGCCCTCCCTATTCTCCAGTACAAGCGTCACCCTACACATCAGCGATATCAACGACAACGCGCCGGTTTTCCACCAGGCCTCCTACGTGGTCCATGTGGCCGAGAACAACCCTCCAGGGGCTTCTATTGCGCAAGTCAGCGCCTCGGACCCCGACCTGGGGCCCAACGGTCGCGTCTCCTACTCCATCGTGGCCAGCGACCTGGAGCCACGCGCGCTGGCGTCCTACGTGTCCGTGAGCGCGCAGAGCGGGGTGGTGTTCGCGCAGCGCGCCTTCGACCACGAGCAGCTGCGCGCCTTCGAGCTGACCCTGCAGGCCCGCG
>NW_027740008.1:0-308 GCF_054177405.1 Leptonychotes weddellii | reverse complement strand
GTCCACAGTGGGGGCTGCGTCCACCTCCACGTTGAGGCGGTCTCCAATCTGGCAGCGCAGGGTGTTGACTTCCTGAGGGAGGAAGGGGGACGAATGAACCCACGGGGGGAAAAAATGTCTATAAATAAACTCTCTTTGAGTGAGTCCAATATGGTGGGGAGAAGATTGCAGTGGAATTAGAAAATATGAGTTGAAGCCCAGTTGATGTAGAACCCGGCTAAGTTGCCTCTGTGTGATTCAGGCCTCCTGTCTGAGTGTCTCCTCATCTGCATGATGAGGCTGCTTGAATAAGTGATTGCTAATGTTTC
>NW_027740007.1:0-308 GCF_054177405.1 Leptonychotes weddellii | reverse complement strand
TGATTTGGTGACAGATACTTCTAATGATCATGTATTAATCTTTACAACAACCCTAAATGAAGGTACCCTATTATTTCCATTTCACAGATGAGAACACTGCAGCTTAGAAAGTGTGAGTCACTTTCCCAGCGCAGCCCAGTCAGAGGAGCACCAGGGACAAACTCTCCCCTCCCCTCCTCAGGCAGCATTTCCCATGTCCATGATTTGGGGCTTTTATGGCTGTCATTCCATTTCTGAAAGTTTTTCCACCTGTTCTGGGAAAAGGGAAAAAAGGGTTGAAGATTCAGGTGTAGGTGAGGGCATGCTGC
>NW_027740006.1:0-308 GCF_054177405.1 Leptonychotes weddellii | reverse complement strand
TGGATCCTGATCTAGAAAAGTTTGTGTAGAGACATCACCTCAGTCCTGACACAGGAGCAGAGAAGGGAACCATGGACAGACTCATTCTGAAGACTCTTAGCAGGGCATGGAGTGAGACTTGACTTAGGGGGAGGTGACATATAGGGACATCTGGTCAGGCCCAAATGCAGGGAACAGTGGTCAAAACAGTTTGGTAGGCAGTGGTGTGGACATGTGTCTGATGGACTCTGGCCAGCATGTCACACAATGATGTGTCTGGGTCTGGACACCAGGGGGCGCTCTGGTTCTTTTTCTGAGGAACCAGGGGT
>NW_027740005.1:0-308 GCF_054177405.1 Leptonychotes weddellii | reverse complement strand
TGAAGAGGATCCAAACCAACTTTCACTCTGTAGCTTTTTACTTGCACCCTGTGTGCATATATCTAGGGCACAGAGGGCCACCAACATGCGCCAATACAGTGTAGGAACCCTGCATTACATCCATTAACTTAAACGTATCTTTAAGATCATGCTTTGAACAAAAAAAGAAAGCTCAGAAGGCAATATGTTGAGTGGGAATAAACACTGAAATATAGCAATCATGTCTTCAACTTCTACAATTGTCTTTATGTGCCGACTAACATTTATGCAGCCTCTTACAGATCTTTTACCATGTATTGTAAGTTTTA
>NW_027740004.1:0-308 GCF_054177405.1 Leptonychotes weddellii | reverse complement strand
TTCACAAGCCTAGATATTATGAGCTCAAAATCAGTGTGAATTAATAAAGAGACTGTGGGCAAGTGTGTCAGTGTGTGGGGGTGTATGTGTGTTCACTGAGGTTACAATCTAATGGAATCATTTTGTGTCATAACTTAAGCTATATGACATTTGTATTAATGAACAAACAAGCAAGCCCAAAAATGTATTGAAGGAAGAAGCTTTCCAAATTTAAAAAGTAGCAAAGTTCGACAGATTTGAGCAGGTTCATAAATATTATGTAAAACTGACATTTTGTATATCAGGCAATGCAGACACTAATTGTTTTC
>NW_027740003.1:0-308 GCF_054177405.1 Leptonychotes weddellii | reverse complement strand
TTTTTTGCCTCCGTCTGTTTCTCACATGCGAGCACCTGAGGCTTCTGGGCTGGTCTAGGACTGTGGGCTTCAAACCTCCCACCAAGCCGAGTGGCCCAAGGCTTCGCGATTCTTTAAATACAAATGAGTGGGGTTGGGGGGCGTGGTGGGCAGACGACTCCCTGCTGGAAGATGGTCGAAGATCAAAATGGAACCAGACTCATCATGACCCTCGGTGAGGTCACTTTTGTCCGTGTTTGTGAAGAAGGGTCACGGACCTCGGAGAGAACAGGTCGCAGCCCACTGCCCAAGCAAGGTCGGCTCAAAGA
>NW_027740002.1:0-308 GCF_054177405.1 Leptonychotes weddellii | reverse complement strand
CTAAAGGAGTTGTCAGTAGATGAGATTGAAAAGGTTGATTAGTGGGCACCTGGGTGGCTCAGTTGGTTAAGCGACTGCCTTCAGCTCAGGTCATGATCCTGGAGTCCCAGGATCGAGTCCCACATCAGGCTCCCTGCTCAGCAGGGAGTCTGCTTCTCCCTCTGACCCTCCTCCCTCTCATGCTCTCTGTCTCTCATTCTCTCTCTCGCAAAAAAAAAAAAATATATATATATATATATCTTCTAGTCCTCTCTCTTTCTCCACTCCGTCTGGGATTCCAATTATTCTGACATTGGGACGCTTCATGG
>NW_027740001.1:0-308 GCF_054177405.1 Leptonychotes weddellii | reverse complement strand
TTAGAATGATTTAGCCCCTTGCTACTTAAAATGTGGTTTCTGACACAGGGGCGCAGGCCTCACCTGAGAGCTTAGGGGCGCAGGCCTCACCTGAGAGCTTAGGAGAAGCGCAGAGCCCTGGGTCCCACCTCAGACCTACTTTTATCAAGATCCCAGGTGATTCTCAGGCACATTAAAGCATGAGAACCGCTGATCCCAAGAACATCACATTTCTGATTCTCTCCGATGCTTGGTCAAATGTGCACCTGCATCCAGGTCAGAGAATCACAGAAGGTTAAATGGAGAATACCCACATTCCAAGGAGGAGA
>NW_027740000.1:0-308 GCF_054177405.1 Leptonychotes weddellii | reverse complement strand
GAGGAGGGGCAGAGGGAGAAGCAGACTCCCTGCCGAGCAGGGAGCCCGATGCAGGGCTCAATCCCAGGACCCGGGGATCATGACCTGAGCCAAAGACAGACGCTTCACTGACTGAGCCACCCAGGCGCCCCCAGACAATCTATTAAAACCTTCTCCAGTAACCGGACATATTTTAAAATTTTACTACTGTTATTTTTTTAATAATGCTGTCACTTAGACTAACTTCGTGGAGTCACATGCCAATAGTTTCACACATAAAAGTGATTCACCAATTTCCCAGAGCACCTCCAGGTAATTATTGGAACAGT
>NW_027739999.1:0-308 GCF_054177405.1 Leptonychotes weddellii | reverse complement strand
GTAGTCAGTGTCATCGTTCATGACAGAACATCGGCTCCCAGGGCCAGAGCTGCCCCAACACCAGGAACTGTGCCACACACAGAACCAAGGGGCCCGAAGAGCAACATGGTGGGCCTGGGTCTTAGCTTGGGCTCCTATGGCCCCATGCCATCGGCTGGGTGCTTTCAACAGCAGTCATTCATTTCTCACAGGTCTCGAGCCTAGGTGCCAGCATGGTCGGGTGCTGGTGAGAGCTCTCCTCCTGGTTTGCACGTGGCCTCCTTCGTGTTGTATCTTCATATGGCAGAGAGAGAGAGAGAGCGAGAGAG
>NW_027739998.1:0-4713 GCF_054177405.1 Leptonychotes weddellii | reverse complement strand
GGGGGGGGTGCCTGGGTGGCTCAGTTGTTAAGTGTCTGCCTTCAGCTCAGGTCATGATCCCAGAGTCCAGGGATCGAGCCCCCCATCGGGCTCCCTGCTCGGCGGGAAGCCTGCTTCCCCCTCTCCCACTCCCCCTGCTTGTGTTCCCTCTCTCGCCATGTCTCTCTCTGTCAAAATAAATATATAAAATCTTTAAAAAAAATAAGTATTGTTACCATCTGTCACCATATAAAATTATTAAAATATCATTGTCAGCATTTCCTATGCTGTACCGCTGCCCATTTTTATTTGTAGATAAGAAGCCAAGGTTAAGGGAGTGGCCCACGTCTCCATTACCATGAAATGGTCTCCAGAACCCAGCTGTCTGCCTGCAGAGGATTCCAGCACATCTGACCCCCACTTCCCTTCACTGTGGGCCTGCCCGCTCCAGGCCTGTAGATCTAAGAGCTCCTTGGAAAACAGTCATGCTCCCTTCGCACATGGCTGGTGTCTGGCTCATCTTCTGAGCTCAGAATCCCCAGCGTTAAGCAAACCAGAGTAGAAATCTCAGTATCCAGTTTTTCTGCTCACTGCAGGCAGATTCCAGCTTTGGTTGGAGCCCTAACACTGGTACCTCCCATTAGGGCACTCCCTGGTAGTTAGTTCTGCCAAAGACCCTATGAAGAATTCACATTCCAATCGCATGAATTTCCTCTCCAGCCCTTGCTTCACACACTCCAGTTTGGCCTTTATGTGAAATATGCAGTTGGGCAGAGCCAGTAATTTTATACATTTGTTATTAAGGAAGATGCCTTCTTTCCACCCCAGGTTTATGTTATTACAAGCAGTAGTGCTAGGATAAAAGAACTAGTACCTCCTCTTTATAATGAAATTTGTTCCTACCAGCCCAGAGCTAACCCTGAGAGGTAAGCAGGAAACCATCATTCATATTTGATGATGAATAAAAATAAGCTAGTGGGTAATTAAACCATCTTACTCAGACTTAGTGAAGATTTAAGGAATGGAAACTTCATTCTCTTGACATGAAGTTTAGCAATTTATCTGGCAGAGATTTTGAGTGAAAATCAGAAAGTATACTCTACATACTCTCTTGGATCATTTTTACATTGGTCACCCTATGTTTTAGGATTTGAATAGTCTCTATGATGGCAAGAAATATCACTACTGGCAAGTTTAAAATATGTCCCCCAGCTAGTGTTTGACCTCACTACACTTTGCTTCTGTGTTCAAAATACATCATTTCAGAGACGTGCATTTGGTTAGAATTTGCCTAATAGACCCAGTGAATGAGCTATTTAATAATACAGAAGGAAAATGCTTAAGGACAAAGGTTAATCCAAGGATTTTTCTTTTTCTTTGTGTCTTTTTTTTTTTTAAGATTTTATTTATTTATTTGACAGAAAGAGACACAGCGAGAGCAGGAACACAAGCAGGGGGAGTGGGACAGGGAGAAGCAGGCTTCCCGCAGAGCAGGGAGCCTGATGCGGGACTCGATCCCAGGACCCCGGGATCATGACCTGAGCCGAAGGCAGACGCTTAACGACTGAGCCACCCAGGCACCCCTCTTTGTGTCTTTTAAGATCTCTATAGAAGTGCCTTATATAGAGCAGCAGGTTGATAAATATTTGTCACAATTCTGATTGAATTCATTTCACATGAGCCCTAGAACATAGGTCTAATAAACAATTTTTAAACCAAATCTCTGGTCACTTAATACTTCTTTAAAAAGATTTATTTATTGATTTTAGCGAGAGAGAGGGCACAAGTGGGAAGGGCAGAGGGAGAGAGAATCTCAAGCAGACTCCTGCTGAGCGCAGAGCCAGATGCGGGGCTCGATCTCATGACCCTGAGGTCACAACCTGAGCTGAAACCAAGAGTCGGTCGCTTAACCGACTGCCACCCAGGTGCCCCATCTGATCACTTAATTCTTTTTTTTTTTTTAAATGTTTTATTTATTTATTCATGAGAGTCAGAGAGAGAGAGAGAGGCAGAGGCAGAGGGAGAAGCTGGCTCCCCGCCCAGCAGGGAACCCGATGCGGGACTCGATCCCAGGGCCCTGGGATCATGACCTGAGCCGAAGGCAGATGCTTAACCATCTGAGCCACCCAGGCGCCCCCTGATCACTTAATTCTTTTTAACAATCCTCTTAATGCTGGGCATTTCACAGAACAAATGGAGTGTGAACTTCAATACTTACTTCTTAAGAAGGCAATGTGAATCCAACCTGCTCATTTCTGTAAAGATTTACTGTAGATTTGTACAGTATCTAGTTTTGTTTATGGGACTTACCAGTTACTTCCTTATCTTATGCAGTGTTTTTCATAGAAGTAAATTCCAAAGAGGATTCCGAGAATGGCTAGATAGCCAGGCCTATAAAACAACTGGAAAATATGAGTAAACTACATGTATAGCCCTGAGGAGGTAGGAGGAGATGCGAGAGGGACAGAGTCAGTGGTATGTAAATAATATGAAGAGATGGAGACAAGAAATATCAAAGAGTCATGAGGACTATCAACATAATCTAGCCTGTTGTGATGGAAACGACTAGCTTCCTACCAAGGATTGGTGCTCCCCTTCCATAGTGTAGAGTCATTCTGAGAAGGGGCCCCTGCTCTAGGAATACATTTCTCATGCTACATGCATCTAAGTGGGGTCATATGGTGGATTCTGAGCCAATGAAAAGTGAGGATAAATGGCCCATCAAAACCTCTTGTGTGATTTTTTTATGTTTTATCTCTTCCTGCCTAGAGGCAAAGGACTCCAAGGCCCTAGAAGATGGAAATCCACAACATGGAAAGAGTCTGTGTCCCCTCTGGAAGGTTGCACTCCACACACCTGCACTGGATTGTTATGTAAATAAGAAATAGACTTTCATTAGACTAAGCCACCAAGGTTGGGGGGATTATCTGTTAAAGTGGTTAGTATTATCTTAACTAGTACCTTTCATTGAATTATTATTGTTGTAATATTTTTACTTTATAAGGGAGCAAAAAGAACACCCTCATGATCAAGTGTTCAATGAGAAATTAGAAGCTAGCCCAAGCCCTAAAAGCTATTACTTGAGCCATGCATCTTGACAAACCTCCAGTTTTCTCGCCTCACAACCTAAGAAAGACTATTGTTTTATTTTAAAGTTATGTTGGGATATTGAAGTGGGCTTATTTGGGTTTAGCTGGACTAATAATATTAGGCACTTGTTTTGCTGAGCTGTTGTTTGCTGCTTGTGCTTTTCTATGCTTAACGTTCTTTAAAGTATTTTCCTATTGGCTTTGAAGGACAAAGTCCTTTTAGCTATTAAAATAATAGCTAAGGGCGCCTGGGTGGCTCAGTCGTTAAGCGTCTGCCTTCGGCTCAGGTCATGGTCTCAGGGTCCTGGGATCAAGCCCCACGTCGGGCTCCCTGCTCAGCGGGAAGCCTGCTTCTCCCTCTCCCACTCCCCCTGCTTATGTTCCTTCTCTCTCTGTCTCTCTCTCTGTGTCAAATAAATAAATAAAATCTTTTAAAAAATAAAATAAAATAATAGCTAAAAAAATAATATCAGATCCTGAGAGGACAAAGCATCAGGCCAAAGAGGATCATTCTAAAGCCTTAAAACTGAATAGAATTTGCCCTGCTAGGTTTCAGATATGCTTGGGACCCATGACCCTTTTTCTCCCATCCAATTTCTCCCTTTTAGAATAGGAATGTCTATCCTATGTTTGTTCTATCACTGTACTTTAGAAGCAGATAACTTGTCTGAGTTCACAGATGGAAAAGAGTTTACCCCAGGATGAATCATATGCCCCATCTCATCCATTCCTAATATAGATGAGATTTTGGGTTTACAGTTGATGCTGGAATGAGATAAGACTTTGGGGAGTATTGGGATGGGGTGACTATATTTTCATGTGAGAGGACAAAAGGGAAGACTGTTATTGGTTAAACTGTGTCCTCCCCCAAAATTCATAGGTTGAAGTCTTAACCCCCAGCACCTCAGAATGTGGAAATGGGGTCATTGCAGACATAATTAGCTAAGATGATGTCCTACTGGGGTAAAATGACCCCTTAATCCAATATTACTCATATCCTCATAAAAGAGAGAAAGTTGGACACAGACACACATGGGAAGAACACCCTATGAACATGAAATTAGAGATCAGAATGATGTATCTTTCAGCCAACGTATGCCAAAGTTGGCCGGCAAACCACCAGAAACAGACAAAGGCATGGAACAGATTCTTTCTCCCATCCTTCAGACAGAAGCAACCCTGCTGACCCCTTGATTTCAGTGTCTAGTCTCCAGAACTCTAAGGCAATGTCCTTTGTTTAAGCCAAGAGAATAATAATATCAGGTCTACTACCATGAAACTACCCATTAACAAAATCTCTTAAAAATGTTTATTAATCAAATAAACTATGTGAGTAGGTAGTAGGTGTATTTTTTAAAATCCCACTGCCTATACATCCTTAATTCTCTTTTCTCACCTCCTCAACACAAATACATATAGAAAAGTAGATCTTCCACTTAAGATACAAGTCACATTCAAAATCTATGCAGTGGAACAATACGAACTATGCCCTTTTCTTGGCCAGTGCATTTCCATCAGTGACAACACCAGTTTGTCTAGCATCCCACAGAGAAGGTTTTTGTGAAATTATCTAGCATAGGGCTTAATCCATAGGTGCTTAAGAATCATGAATTCACTTTTCCCTTTCCTTTCCCCTGTCAGACTG
>NW_027739997.1:0-308 GCF_054177405.1 Leptonychotes weddellii | reverse complement strand
GTGGGTGGCCTGGGAGGACAAATCTAACAAACATCCCCGGATCCTCCCTAACCCTCCCTGTGACATTCTCCTGTCACTTCTGCTCCTGTCCCCCACCACCGACCGCCCTGCTGGTGGAGATGTGGACATTGCAGCCACGAGCCTCAGGGAACTGGTCCGCGTGGCTGGTGTCGGGGGCGCAGCCGTGGCGGCTCTGGCCCGAAGCGCTGGCTGCCCGGGGATGCTGTCTGGTCCCTCCGCTCGCCGCCGGCAGGGACAGACCTGCTCTGAAACACGGGACAGTCACCGTGTGGTTGTACATCCCTCCT
>NW_027739996.1:0-308 GCF_054177405.1 Leptonychotes weddellii | reverse complement strand
TTTTTTTTAAAGATTTTTTATTTATTTATTTGAGAGAGAGAATGAGAGAGAGAGCACATGAGAGGGGAGAGGGTCAGAGGGAGAAGCAGACTCCCTGCCGAGCAGGGAGCCCGATGCGGGACTCGATCCACGGACTCCGGGATCATGACCTGAGCCGAAGGCAGTCGCTTAACCAACTGAGCCACCCAGGCGCCCAAGAAAAATCTTTTAATTTATCCATTTATTTTTATATACACACACACTCTACTTTGTAGTCTAAGAAAGGATTTTAGTCCATTTGCAAATATATATTCAATACAGTAGAAAGA
>NW_027739995.1:0-308 GCF_054177405.1 Leptonychotes weddellii | reverse complement strand
TTTTTTGCCTCCGTCTGTTTCTCACATGCGAGCACCTGAGGCTTCTGGGCTGGTCTAGGACTGTGGGCTTCAAACCTCCCACCAAGCCGAGTGGCCCAAGGCTTCGCGGTTCTTTAAATACAAATGAGTGGGGTTGGGGGGCGTGGTGGGCAGACGACTCCCTGCTGGAAGATGGTCGAAGATCAAAATGGAACCAGACTCATCATGACCCTCGGTGAGGTCACTTTTGTCCGTGTTTGTGAAGAAGGGTCACGGACCTCGGAGAGAACAGGTCGCAGCCCACTGCCCAAGCAAGGTCGGCTCAAAGA
>NW_027739994.1:0-308 GCF_054177405.1 Leptonychotes weddellii | reverse complement strand
TGGCAGAGGGAGAGGGAGAAGCAGGCTCCCCGCTGAGCAGGGAGCCCAATGTGGGGCTCAATCCCAGGACCCTGGGATCATGACCTGAGCTGAAGGCAGATGCTTAACTGACTGAGCCACCCAGGTGCCCCCTGACTTTGTTTAACTAAGAAATATAGTTTATTGGAATGATTGAAGTAGTTGACTCTTGAACAATGCAAGAGTTAGGGGTGCTGACCCCCCAATAGTAAAAAATCTGCATATAATTTTTGACTACCAAAAACATAACCACTAATCGCCTACAGTTGACGAACCCTTACTGATATTGA
>NW_027739993.1:0-308 GCF_054177405.1 Leptonychotes weddellii | reverse complement strand
TATCTTTCCCTCTACACACGTATTCCCTGCTCTCCCTAAACACGTAACCATCCTTCTGTCCACCTCAATATTCTTGTATTTTCAGTTTATTGAATATTAAAGTTTATACTTCTGTGACTGTATACATGTTACATATAGCTGAGCCATGGAGTATACTATAATTACTAACATGTATTGAGCTCTTAAGTTGTGATAGACAATGCTCTTAGACATTTCCATAGGTTATCCATATATTCCTTAATACAATGTTATGGGGTGCATACTATTATTAGGATCTGAAGCTAAGGTATATATGGCAGAGCCCGCAT
>NW_027739992.1:0-308 GCF_054177405.1 Leptonychotes weddellii | reverse complement strand
GTGGGTGGCCTGGGAGGACAAATCTAACAAACATCCCCGGATCCTCCCTAACCCGCCCTGTGACATTCTCCTGTCACTTCTGCTCCTGTCCCCCACCACCGACCGCCCCGCTGGTGGAGATGTGGACATTGCAGCCACGAGCCTCAGGGAACTGGTCCGCGTGGCTGGTGTCGGGGGCGCAGCCGTGGCGGCTCTGGCCCGAAGCGCTGGCTGCCCGGGGATGCTGTCTGGTCCCTCCGCTCGCCGCCGGCAGGGACAGACCTGCTCTGAAACACGGGACAGTCACCGTGTGGTTGTACATCCCTCCT
>NW_027739991.1:0-308 GCF_054177405.1 Leptonychotes weddellii | reverse complement strand
AGACATCCCAAAACACCAAAGACGTGTTTTTGTGGCTGTTTTGGGGATTGTTTGTCATTGCCAACTGGGTTACAGCCCAACCTCTACAACTCAGAAAAAATTACTGGTAGTTTCTCTGTTCCCAAAAGAGACTCATGCAGTTTTTGAAGGCAGGGTTGTCTTTTACTCAGACTACCCGTTTGTCCCCATCCAGCTTAGCCTAGCACAGTGGTGTTATAGGGCTTTCTAAATGTCGTTTAGTTGGATTGCACTGAAACACTGACATGAAAATGAGGGCAGAATCACTTTCCTTATTTTTTTGTCAGGGT
>NW_027739990.1:0-308 GCF_054177405.1 Leptonychotes weddellii | reverse complement strand
AGGCTAAGGTGTGGAGCCAGGCCTCCATCCGTACTCAACTCCTGCCCCATCACTACTTCTACTTCTCCCTCTGAACCTACACATCTCAGTCTGGCCCCCTGCCCTGCCCCTATACAGTAGTTTTACCAGAAGCAATGGTGAAGCCACGTTCTACACAGTCCTCTGGTGAGTCTGTTGCTCCTGCCTTAAGAACACTGTGTTGTACACAATGCCACTGGGTTAGACCAACGCTGCAAAGATCAACACCCGGCCAGGCGATAAGGATCCAGAGTGGAACATCTTCTCATTATCCAAGTTTGTAAACACTT
>NW_027739989.1:0-308 GCF_054177405.1 Leptonychotes weddellii | reverse complement strand
AGTCCTACTGCAGCTCCAGGTGGCAACCAAATCCACAGATTGTCAACAAAGGGAAGGCTTCTTTAATGGCTCTGCATCTGCCGGTCCAAACCGGTCTGGGACAGCTGTGGGTCCTGAAAGACGTGGCACCTCCCTGGAGGCCATACATGGAGGAGATGGGAGCTGGGTTGCAGGCTCTGGAAGTTCCATCACTTCTCTTAGGGAGGCCCCTAGCGGTGAAAGCCGCCATGCGGAGTGGCTGGCCACGTTTGGAGACAGAGCTCTGCAGCTCCACCTGCGCGCGCACGTGTGTGTGTGTGTGTGTGTGT
>NW_027739988.1:0-308 GCF_054177405.1 Leptonychotes weddellii | reverse complement strand
CTCTTCAGATCTAGGGGCTGAGGCCTCAGAGGCCCAGAGAGCAAGGTCAGGTTTGGGGCAGGAGAGAGAAGGAAGCATCGGAGGGCATGGGACCCCATGCTGACCCCCGCCCCATCACCCTGTCCTGTCTGTCCCTGCCCTGGGCTGTCCAGCAGTGGGGTGTGCTCTGTGAGCTGCCTTTACCCTCCCAGCAGGCTCCAGGCAACAAGCAGGTGTGGCCTGAGCTCAGAGTGTTCATAAAGGGTGTGTGCACCCTCCCCCACCCTCATGGGAACCCCAGTGTGTCCCTAGAGCAGAGCGGGTAGGTG
>NW_027739987.1:0-4713 GCF_054177405.1 Leptonychotes weddellii | reverse complement strand
AAACTTATCAAACTCAACACCCAAAGAACAAATAATCCAATCAAGAAATGGGCAGAAGACATGAAGAGACATTTTTCCAAAGAAGACATCCAAATGGCCAACAGACACATGAAAAAGTGCTCAACATTGCTCGGCATCAGGGACTATGAAAGTCCCAGATGGCATCTCCTTCCAATAGAAGGCTGTTTAGTCTACACTGAAAACCTCTTGCTTAGTGCAACCACCTTCCTTATCTTAGCTAGATCTTCTGGATAACTTGCTGCAGTTTCTACATCAGCACTTGCTGCTTCACCTTGCACTTTGTTATGATAGAGATGGCTTCTTTCCTTCAGCCTCATGACCCAGCCTCTGCTAGCTTCAGACTTTTCTTCTGCAGCTTCCTCACCTGTCTCAGCCTTCACAGAATTGAAGAGAGTTAGGGTCTTGCTCTGGATTAGGCTTTGGCTTAAAGGAATGTTGTGGCTGATTTGATCTTCTATCCAGAACCTTCATAGTTCATTTTTATTTCTACTAGATGCACCTCTAAATATTGAATTTCATCCTTCAGTCACTGAGTAGAAAAAGTATGGGGAGTGGGGAAGGGGAAACTAAAAGGCCTTCACAGTTCTCTGAAATCCTAAATATTTTACCTGTGCAAATTCTGACACCTACAATTAGAGAAGCCCATAGAGGAGAGCCCACATTTCCTGAGAAATGTCCAGAACCATTGAATCTATGAAGCAGTTTGGAACTGTAACATCTCTAAAAAATTTTTTATGTCTGAGGAGAATCAACAGTAATTCCAGAAAACGAAAGATAAACATGTACAGAAATGCTGAAAGTGATTGCTGTCAAGGTCAGAGACATGGGGTAACTCTATGAAGGAATATTAGAGTATAATCCATGAAATACTTAGAATATTACAGAAAGGGTAATTCGGAGATCAAGTAGTCTCTCTTACTTTAAAGATGAGGAAGTTGAAAACTAAAGAAGTGTAATAATGTTCTTAAAGTTGGACATATGGTTATGACTGAAACCTAGGATAACCTAGGATTCTTGACTCCTAGTCTGCTGTTCATTCCACAACAGTATGCTACATTTCAAATCAGCATGAAAGTTATTCTTCTAAAAACAAGTGCCTAGATGTACATGTATATGTATTATTTGTTTGTTTTAATCTGTTTGGACTGCAGATGAATTTTCTATTGTCTCTGGTCTATTCTTTAGCATATTTATATTTTCAGCTCCTATCTGCAAGCAAGACCTTTAAGGAGCAAGTGTTCCACTGATTATAAATAAACTTCCATTGGTTTCTTGGGAGAGGCATACCTGGAGTAACAATAGATGAAAGTACTTGTCAGACTACCATATACGATTCATCCTCTTTGCTTATAAAATTCATGACATGAATAAATTACAACTTCACATTTGGTACAGCACCAGCTACTTACTGTAAGGCAGATTAAAATATTCTGGCACCACTCCCTATAATTCCCAATCTCTTTCAGTTAACACTGGAAAAACTTGAGCTTTCAATAGAAAGAATTCTGCTTTCTTAGGACCATTATTTTAGATTACAAGGACTAGGCTTTCTTATTTGAGATAACATGACCAAAGATTTCAGCATCTCTGACTTGGGTTCTTTGTTTTTCCACAAAGGGCTTAAACTTTAAGCTTTCCCATTAGAACTAGTTTCAGACAGTAAAGTATCTCTTTTAGATTACTGACCATAGCAGAAGGACTTCTCCCTGTGTCTTACTTAATAGTGAGATAACTGCCTATTTTCAGGCAGTAATCTAAAGCAGAAATTCACTGCCTTCTAGAAGAAATGCAGAAGCTCCTGATTCCAAGCCATAGAAGATTCCCTCCGAAGTCGTTCACAAGTCATGCTAGGAATTCATTAACTCCTCCTGACAGTTCAGAGGCTGTCAGAAAATAAAGAAAAAGGAAGTAAGGTACACTGGCAGGAGCTTATCAGACATATTCTTTGCCTTGCTTTACTTTTTAAGTAGCTAAGAGACCTTAGGCAAGCTACATAACCTTCTGAGTATCATTTCCCTCATACATTAAAAATAGAAATAATGTCTACCCAGTAAGGTCATTATGAAGTACTATTAAAAGAAACAGTATATATAAATCAGTTTTTCACAAAGCTGTCATATTTGGAATTTATTAACTGATTCCCTTCCCTTCCTTCTCTATGTTGGGATTCTAAGATTGTGGCCTTAGGATAAGCACTTGTAAATTACAAAGTCAAAGCTAGAATTCCTTGGCTCAGGTGCATTTGTTGGTGCATGTTAACAATCTCTGGATCCCTATGCATTTTGTTGTAATCAGATTTACATTCCACCCACCTGGGTCATTCAGGCCTGTGCTCCCTATCTCATTAGAAAATTTACCTAAAATTCCAGGGACGCCTGGGTGGCTCAGTCGATTAGGCACCTGCCTTCGGCTCAGGTCATGATCCCAAGGTCCTGGGATCAAGTCCCACATCGGGCTCCTTGCTCAGCGGGGAGTCTGCTTCTCCCTCTGCCTGCCACTCCCTCCCTCTGCTTGTGCTCGTTTGCTCTCTCTCTCTCTGACAAATAAATAAAATCTTTTAAAATAAAAAAAAAGAAAATTTACCTAAAAAACAGTTTTCACTGTTTTTCTCCTTATCTCTGGTTGAGCTTTACAAAATTAAAGCAGAGAGTTGAGACAGTTATTCAAATATTTCAAGTGAAAGCATAAATTTTTATTATCCAAATTACGGCCTCCAGTTTCTACCTGCAGTCCAGTAAGGTCTTCATCCAGGATGATCCTCTTTACCCGCAGATATCTCCTGGGGATTGGTCTGTGCTGGCATTTGCTGTAGGTTTTTATATCAGTGTGGCCATTTGAATTCATTCATAATTGCCTTCAGATGGTCTCATCTATTTAGTCCATAAATTTCATTACACCTCTAAAATGTGTACATCTCATTAAATTCTCCTATTTATGCTTCTGATTACATGATTCCCTTCATATTTCTCCCTGCATTCCTCAAATATAAACATCCCTATCTGTATATTTGTGATGTATCTTTATGTGCATGTACATGTGTGTATGTGTGTGTATAATCACAATGTCTAGAGAATTACGCTGTTTTTCATATCCAAAGATTATGATTATATTACCAGTCTATTCTCTGTATATGTGCTCTAGGTGCTTCCCCCCTCCCCAATATTGTGTATATACCACATGTGTGCTATTATCACAATACTTACAAAACCTCTTTGTGTGGGGGAGTTATTTTTATAATTATATAATTGAGTAAAATTAACTCACATAGGAATCAGAGCATTGGCCTAATTATCCCTGTATTGCAAGCAGGTAGACTAATCTTCCTATTTCATACTTCCTTTATGCACACCATCATATATTTCCATATATGTATCCTCTTTTCTTAAATAAAGCATATTATAAATATATCTCACTTTAAGCAATTTTGATAGAAAATAACTCATACTTATTTTTTTTTAAGATTTTATTTATTTATTTGAGAGAGAGAGTGAGACAGATGACAGAGGGAGAGGGAGAAGCAGACTTGCTGCTGAGCAGAGAGCCTGATGCAGGGCTTGATCCCAAGACCCTGGGATCATGACCTGAGCCGAAGGCAGACACTCAACCAACTGAGCCACCCAGGCACCCCGAAAATAACTCATATTTAATCAAAAAACCTTAGAAGGAATTTTAATATGACTTTTAAAATTAATTTACACAGCTTTTATTGAATATATCTGAGGCTAAAACAAGATTCAGACTTTAAATATGATTGATTCCTAGTTTTCCTTTTTTTTTGGATACCTCATTATCTTTTCACATTTTAAATATACATGCTTTATTTGCATAATTTATTTAACAATCTTTTTTTTTCAGTATCTATTTTGAAGTACCATAGTCTATATTAATACCATTAAGTTAGGATTCAGAATATAGGTAATGGAAAAATGTTTTAGTTAAAATGGAACAAAACCAGAAAATTTTTAAGAAGAAAGCATCAAAATATTTGATTCCTATGGTAATCAAAATCTGAAAGAAAGCTCTTGGGTTTTTAGAAGTGATAACTCATTTCTGTCTATTCTTAATTAATGTTATATTAGTAGAATTATGAAAATTCATGTAAATATACAAGATTTTCCAAACTATGGGGAAGAAAATTAGTACAAATGAAAAGAGACAAGACTTAAGTAGCAGGAAAAGATTTGCCATTACCAGCAAGAGAATTGTCAGGAATAAAAACTTGACAATAGCTTTTTTAGTTTGTTTGAATTTATGAATTTCTGCATTAGAGCATCCAGTGTGCAGAAGTTATCTTTTTTTAAATTTTTTTTATTAACATATAATGTATTATTTGTTTCAGTGGTACAGGTCTGTGATTCATCAGTCTTACACAATTCACAGCACTCACCATAGTACATACCCTCCCCAATGTCCATCACCCAGCCACCCCATCCTTCCCACCCCCCTCCACTCCAGCAACCCTCAGTTTGTTTCCTGAGATTAAGAGTCTCTTACGGTTTGTATCCCCCTCTGGTTTCGTCTTGTTTCATTTTTTCCTCCCTTCCCCTATGATCCTCTGTTTTGTTTCTCAAATTCTTCATATCAGTGAGATCATATGATACTTGTCTTTCTCTGATTGACTTATTTCGCTTAGCATAATACATTCTAGTTCCATCCACGTCATTGCAAATGGCAAGATTTCTTTTTTTTTTT
>NW_027739986.1:0-308 GCF_054177405.1 Leptonychotes weddellii | reverse complement strand
GATGATTTCAGGAGTCACCTTATAAAATAGTGTATTAAAGAGTGTAGGATCCGATGTGATAACTCCAAACTTTATTACAGTAATAATTTCAAAATAATCCTGCAAAGAATATGAGAGGAATATTCTTGAAGTAAACACTTTCCTATTTAATTTTTTAGTATATATACTTATATATCTCTTCTCATGATCAAATTTATTCCACTGTTTCTCCCAGTATTTATGTTTGAAATATTTTTACAGAATACACTTTGTTTTTCCTTTGACTAAGTAATTTTAAATACATCACTGTAGCAGTAAAGACTCAAGGT
>NW_027739985.1:0-308 GCF_054177405.1 Leptonychotes weddellii | reverse complement strand
ATGTCAACCTTAGTCTTGACACGATGAAAACAAGTTTTACATTCACTAACACAAACTGAGCATCTTCCACTGGGCCCCCTGAGAGAGAGTAGATGGAGTGTCGACTGCACTGGGGAGGGCAGTCTTGGATGCTCCAATGCAGACATGTAGCTTGACAAGAGGCAGAACTTAGGACTCCCCAGGCGGAGGTTGGTGGTTCATCCACCCAGAGGCTAATTGTAGAGTGGATTAATTAGAAATGGATTAATTCACATAGGTAGGAAGTGAGTACCTTTATTTTATGGTTTTTAGAGCCACAGGTACCATCT
>NW_027739984.1:0-308 GCF_054177405.1 Leptonychotes weddellii | reverse complement strand
GGACATCTGTACACATATCTGCTGGGTCTGTACCTAACAATGGAATTTTTGGGTGATGCGGTTCCATGTTTTCAGTGTTAGTAGAATTACCAAACAGCTTTCCAAAGTGAATGAATTTACTATTCTCCCAACAAGGTAGGAAGATCAGTTGTTCACAATCTTACCAGCACGTGGTATTTTCTGTCTTTTTTTTCCTTTTAATCCATTCTGGTAGGCATATAGTGATATCTCATTTTGGTTTTGATTTGCATTTCCTTGATGACTCATGAAGGTGAGCTTATTTTCATATGTCTGTTGGCCATTTGGAT
>NW_027739983.1:0-308 GCF_054177405.1 Leptonychotes weddellii | reverse complement strand
TGATTTGGTGACAGATACTTCTAATGATCATGTATTAATCTTTACAACAACCCTAAATGAAGGTACCCTATTATTTCCATTTCACAGATGAGAACACTGCAGCTTAGAGAGTGTGAGTCACTTTCCCAGCGCAGCCCAGTCAGAGGAGCACCAGGGACAAACTCTCCCCTCCCCTCCTCAGGCAGCATTTCCCATGTCCATGATTTGGGGCTTTTATGGCTGTCATTCCATTTCTGAAAGTTTTTCCACCTGTTCTGGGAAAAGGGAAAAAAGGGTTGAAGATTCAGGTGTAGGTGAGGGCATGCTGC
>NW_027739982.1:0-308 GCF_054177405.1 Leptonychotes weddellii | reverse complement strand
TTAGGATCTGGCCCCTTAGGCTCCCAAACAACAAGATGGAGATTGTTCAGGGGGAAAATGTAAGAAATGTCATCAGCCGCATGACCCAAGATACACCCCATGAGCAACTGTGGCTGGCATGAGTCCTGTGCATTTACCCCCAGGAATATTGTGTGGGTCCTCATGCAATGATTCTTGTCCAGTTACCTCTCAGTTCTGCCTCCGGGTGGACACCTAACAAGAGGGGTGGGAGGTTCCTGACGTTTACCTCTAAGGGACCTTATCTTTGGAGAGAATCCATTTGGTTCCTGGGATTTCTAGTTTATTTT
>NW_027739981.1:0-308 GCF_054177405.1 Leptonychotes weddellii | reverse complement strand
ATTTGAAAAACAAGTGCAGTTTTAACAAACTTGGCCAAATTATTTGCATCAGCTCAGCAAGAATAGTGATTGATCATGCAGATCTTTTAGAATCTGCTTTGCTGGAACTTTTCTAAGGAATCTCTAGGTTGAACTTCGAGTAGTCTCTCCAGGCCAGAAGCCAAGCCAAGGGCTTGCCATCAGACATGCCTGCAATACCGTAGATTTGGGCAGATTCCTCTTGCTGGGGTCCCCAATATATCCCGAGGTTCCTGCACCTGCCAGGAAGTGACATTCTTGACTCACCTGGTGAGGCTGCTGGGAACTCT
>NW_027739980.1:0-308 GCF_054177405.1 Leptonychotes weddellii | reverse complement strand
TTTGACCTAACAACTGGGTACCATAGCCAAGTTAACACAAAGTTAACCATGACATATGAATTCCATAAAAAGACTATCACTGTTGTCATGTGATTTTGTCATGCATCAGCATCACTTGTGATTTTTAAACAAGCACATGATCTCACGTCTACCCTAGACCTACTGAGTCATAAGTATTAACAGTAAATTAACAGTAAAACTGCATCGTAACAGTAAATATCTCCCTATTTCTCACTCACCTCACAGAAATATTAAGACTATAAAAAAGACTATATGCAAAAGAACATGTATTGTATGATTCCATTTAC
>NW_027739979.1:0-308 GCF_054177405.1 Leptonychotes weddellii | reverse complement strand
TTCTCCTAAGAGTTGCATCTTGAACAAGTACTCATGAGGATTAAAGGAATGACTTTATGGCTCATGAGGACTGGGATGACCATTCCCAAGGGAAAAGAAAAGCAGCATACAGAAGCTTGTTTTTAAAAAGAAATTAATAAACGGACATCTGGATGGCTCAGTCAGCTAAGTGTCCGACTCTTGATTTAAGCTCAAGTCACGATCTCAGGGTCGTGAGATTGAGTCCCGCATTGGGGCCCTGTGCTCAGCATGAAGTCTGATTGAGATTCTCTGTCTCTCCCTCTCCCTTTGCCCCTCCCCCAGCTCGT
>NW_027739978.1:0-308 GCF_054177405.1 Leptonychotes weddellii | reverse complement strand
GGGCTGGGTGTTTGTGGTGTGTGGGGATGGGTCGGTGCTGGCCCCATAGGCAGGAGCCCCCAGAGGCTGGTGTGGGGCCAGGAGCAACTACTGGGCACAGAGCACCCAACAGGTGGACTGCAGTTGGGGAGACGTCCCCATGAGGGTTCCTTCCAGGCTGTGGCTTCTCTGGGAGGCCCTGGGCTGGGTTCTGTCTCCACAAAGGCCCATGGAGAGCAGGCACGGGGATGAGCTTTTCTCTTCTCACAGCTGCTCCACCATCTGAGCGAGAGCTGGCTCCAACTCCATCAGCAGCTCTGGAGCGAGGG
>NW_027739977.1:0-308 GCF_054177405.1 Leptonychotes weddellii | reverse complement strand
ACTCCCTGCTCAGTGTGGAGCCCCATACCGGGCTCCCATCTCACAACACTGAAGTCATGACCTGAGCCAAAATCAAGAGTTGGACACTTAGCCTACTGAGCCACCCAGCCTCCCCCATCTTTCAACAGCCATCAATCTGTTGAAAGATTATGGCTTTAAACAAGTCATAATCTTTTTGTTGGTAGGGTCTTGCCTTACAGTTGATGGCTGATGACTGATCAGGGTAGTGGCTACTGAAGGTGGGGAGTGGCTGTGGCGATTTCTTAAAATAAGACAACAGTGAGGGCGCCTGGGTGGCTCAGTTGGTT
>NW_027739976.1:0-4713 GCF_054177405.1 Leptonychotes weddellii | reverse complement strand
AAAAAAAAAAAAAGAAAAGTATTGAAAGATGTTAGGAGGGGAGTTGGTCAGTGTATGAGGCCATCTATGTTTGCTAATTGGAGTTTACCAAAGTTAAGCTCTTACCCTCCCACA
Source organism: Leptonychotes weddellii (assembly GCF_054177405.1). Lineage (NCBI taxonomy): Eukaryota > Metazoa > Chordata > Mammalia > Carnivora > Phocidae > Leptonychotes > Leptonychotes weddellii. Next base: position 4,599 of record NW_027739976.1, on the reverse strand, counting down.
GAGACTGGGAGATAGGTACCCTATCTCTCCAGATGAGTGCATTTCAAAGGGATGGCTCCCAGGTCCTTGAGAAAGACATTTCTGGGTTTAAAACTAGCAAGAAGGTGGGAGAAGATTTACATCTCAAAGGAGCTAAGAATTTACAATTAAAAGTATTCTAAAGTAAATGCTCTAACGAAAGGAATGTCAGGAGCTGACAGTCAAGAAGAAACCTCTAAAGTTTAGTCAAGCAAGGGGAAGTTAAGGCCTTCCTGGTCACTGATGTGTGCATAAGATAACAATCTCATGAAGTACACTTGGCTGAGAGTCTACATCAAAATCATAAAGGATTTCCAGTACATATTGAAAGGTAGCATTGAGACTTTGGCAGAGGTAATGGTTCTAACAATAGGATAGGTAATTCTCTGGCAAGCCTAAAATAAATTGCATATCAAAGAGCAGACTGCAAACCTCCCTCACAAAATAAATTATTTATTTATTTTTTTACTGATTTGACTCCTCATTCTTTTTTTTCAATTTATCAATTTTTTTTATTATTAGCATATAATGTATTATTTGTTCTAGGAGTACAGGTCTGTGATTCATCAGTCTCACACAATACACAGCACTCAACCATAACACATACCCTCCCCAATGTCTATCACCCAACCACCCCATCCCTCCCACCCCACTCTGCTCCAGCAATCCTCAGTTTGTTTCCTGAGATTAAGAGTCTCTTATGGTTTGGGTCCCTCTCCGGTTTTGTCTTGTTTCATTTTTTCCTCTCTTCCCCTATGATCCTCTGCCTTGTTTCTCAAATTCCTCATATCAGTGAGATCATATGATAATTATCTTTCTCTGATTGACTTATTTCGCTTAACATAATACCCTCTAGTTCCATCCACATCGTTGCAAATTGCAAGATTTCATTTTTTGATGGCTGCATAATATTCCATTGTATATATATACCATATCTTCTTTATCCATTCATCTGTCAGTGGACATCTGGGTTCTTTCCATAGTTTGACTATTGTGGACATTGCTGCTATAAATATTGGGGTATAAGTGCCCCTTCGGATTACTATATTTGTATCTTTGGGGTAAATACCAAGTAGTGCAAATGCCGGGTCATAAGGTAGCTCTATTTTCAACTTTTTGAGGAACCTCCATACTGTTTTCCAGAGTGGCTGCCCCAGCTTGCATTCCCACCAACAGTGTAGGAGGGTTCCCCTTTCTCCACATCCTTGCCAATATCTGTCGTTTCCTGACTTGTTAATTCTTATCCCTTCCCCCCTTCACCCACACACACAATTTCAGCAAACTTATTTCTTCATTAGACTCTTCACTGTAAACTCTCTACTTAGGAATGTGCACCCTAGATGTTAGAATACATATATAGTATATAGCATGAATATATGCTAAATATTTAAAACATCTATTAGTGCCAATGTTGTAGTTTCATAGTAATGTTCTTTTTTTTAAGTATTTATTCATGTATTTGTTTACTTCTTTATTTAGAGAGAGAGCTGGGGGAGGTGGCCGGGGTGGAGACACAGGGCTCAATCTCACAATCCTGAGATCTTGACCTGAGCTGAAACCAAGAGTCAAATGCTTAACTGACTGCACCATCCAGGCACCCCAGTAATGTTCTTTATTCCCACTAAAGGACATTGGTGAGAACTCCAAGCAACTTTGGACCATAGCATTATAGGGAAAAAAGAAAAACATGTGAATAATATAGCTTATTATTTTTAAATATAGGCTACCTGAAGCCATATGGAAAAAAAAACAAACAAACAGGAAAAGTAGGAAAATAATTATAATCAAGTAAATTAAGGAATTGCAGGGGTTTTTTTTCCCTGAAATTTGCTGGTAATTGAAGGTAATTTTTGTTTTTAATTTTCTTTTAGTTAATTAGAAAATTATTGTAATTTGCCAATTCATTTGCAAATTCATTTTTCTTGAGTAAACACAAATTAACTCTACTTTAAGTTGTAAATGGAGTCAGTGAAACAAAAAATACAAAAACTTTGTCATCAACACTGTTTATTAAGTAAGTGTAACAGCTGTCAAATATGATGTACTTCAAATGTCACCCAAGAATCTAAAAAGAATTATGGACATGTAGAGAGTCTGCGATTACTGACACGCCACGCTAAGAAGTTGTGAGGACAGCAGGTACCATCTGTGAGAAGCTGTGGCTCTCACAGGAACATAATCGGCAGCTTATGGAGTAAATGCCACATAAGCTGCTCTCTGAGTGAGCCCCACCTTGACATGACAGTGAAAAAGGAGAATATTGTCATGTAAAACCCTGTATTTATATAGATCATTTCCTTGAAAAGCTCTTAAATCCTTAGCAGATTCTGAGCTCATCAATCCTTAAATTCCAATGAAGTAAGCATTATAGAAGCACGTAATCCTCAAAATAATTATTTAGTGATCCAAGAAAGACAATTTTCTAGAGGCCCCCTCTGTTTTATGAATAGTTATGTGATCTTGATAAGGGGATTATTTTTGTTAGAAAAACTCAATCTCCAGAGAGTTTGGAAACAAAGAGTACAGAGATTTATCCCATTTTAATATATATATATATATATTTCTGTAAGGTGCTTTAAATCCTTTTTGAACTCTGTGGTAAATAAGTAAAGACAAGATCAGGAATGTACCATTATTACATTCAGATGGAAGGCATGGTAATTCATATATAAATGATGGAATGAGCCTACCAGACACTCTTACTAGGAATAACAATTTTCCTAAATATCTCATTAGTTGATATGCAATGGTGCCTATATATCTGATTAGACTTTTTTATATTTTATTTTTCTCCATTGCTAATGTCACTACCATAGTCAAGACCTATTAAGCATCCCATAGCCAACAGTTATAGCCTCTACCATCCGCAGAATGCAAGATCTAAGACAGCAAGTGTTTCTGTCTGTTTGTTCACTAATACCAAGATATGAGAATAATGCCTGGATCACAGTAGAGTCTAAATACATACCTGTCAAAGGAATGAACTAATGAATGAATGAATAATAAATATAATGATTTCCTTACCTTTTGTCTTGCAACATCACAACTTATTCTGTAACCTAAACTAGTCTCTTCACTGCATTCACATCACACATCATTTTATAATTCTCTTTATCATTTTATTTCTCTTTATAAGAATGCCCTCCCCAAATCTTCTACATGGAAAAATTTAATCCAACCTACAAGATGAAAACTGGAAGTCCAAATAAACCATAACACCTTCTTACACTATAGCCCTTAAGGACACTTTTCTCCTGCCAACTTTTATTTGAACTTATAATTGTTTCTCCAAATAATTCCAAATAATAATTTAACATATTTAATTGCATGTAGTATAGACTGTATGCTGATTAAAAATAAATTACATTAAAAATCAAGAAAATATTTTTCTTTAATACCAAAAGCCCACATTAAGAAATGACCTTTATTAGCGTATAAAAATCAGCTTGTGTGGACATACGGATGAGATTTTTAAATAGAAAAACATAAAAAAGAGAAAGCATGGAGAAAAATATGGATACAAAATATATTTTTAAGTTTATATTTTTATTTTCATTTAATGAAAATTGCTAAATTTAATTCAGCTTGGATGTAAACAAATATACACCAATACACTGAATGGAAATTGAATGAATTGTTAAAATATAAACATCTCATCACAACTAGGTACATTAATTCCTAAAACTTCTTCATATATCAAAGAAAAAAAGGAACTTGAGTCCTTATGATTTACAAATTGTGTTCTGTATTAGACTTTTTTCAATAACAGGAAGCATATGAAATGGAAAAATACATATATTTTTAGTTTCCTTCCACTCAACAGCTTCTTATCTTCTGTGAAAATCACTAATATCCATAATTGCCTTTGTTCCTATAAGACTGTTAGTCGCTCATCTATGGATGGATGAATGGATGGATGGATGGATGCATGTAGATTGCTCACCATAATTCTAATACAGATTCTATTATTTCAAAATTTGCTTTTATAATTTTTTTTTTACTTTCTTTAAATTTTATTTTATTATGTTATGTTAATCACCATACATTACATCATTAGTTTTTGATGTAGTGTACCATGATTCGTTGTTTGTGTATAACATCCAGTGCTCCATTCAATACATGCCCTGTTTAGTACCCATCACCAGGCTAACCCATCCCTCCACCCCCCTCCCCTCTAGAACCCTCAATTTGTTTCTCAGAGTCCATAGTCTCTCATGGTTCATTGCCTCCTCTGTTTCCCCCCCTTCATTTTTCCCTTCCTATGATCTTCTTCTTCTTTTTTTTTTTTTAAACATATAATGTATTATTTGTTTCAGAAGTACAGGTCTGTGATTCATCAGTCTTACACAATTAACAGTGCTCACCAAAGCACATACCCTCCCCAATGTCTATCACCCAGCCACCCCATCCCTCCCACCCCCCACGACTCCAGCAACCCTCAGTTTGTTTCCTGAGATTAAGAATTCCTCATATCAGTGAGATCATATGATACATGTCTTTCTCTGATTGACTTATTTTGCTTAGTATAATACCCTCTAGTTCCATCCATGTCATTGCAAATTTCAAGATTACATTTTTCTG
>NW_027739975.1:0-308 GCF_054177405.1 Leptonychotes weddellii | reverse complement strand
GAGGAGGGGCAGAGGGAGAAGCAGACTCCCTGCCGAGCAGGGAGCCCGATGCAGGGCTCAATCCCAGGACCCGGGGATCATGACCTGAGCCAAAGACAGACGCTTCACTGACTGAGCCACCCAGGCGCCCCCAGACAATCTATTAAAACCTTCTCCAGTAACCGGACATATTTTAAAATTTTACTACTGTTATTTTTTTTAATAATGCTGTCACTTAGACTAACTTCGTGGAGTCACATGCCAACAGTTTCACACATAAAAGTGATTCACCAATTTCCCAGAGCACCTCCAGGTAATTATTGGAACAG
>NW_027739974.1:0-308 GCF_054177405.1 Leptonychotes weddellii | reverse complement strand
TGAAGAGGATCCAAACCAACTTTCACTCTGTAGCTTTTTACTTGCACCCTGTGTGCATATATCTAGGGCACAGAGGGCCACCAACATGCGCCAATACAGTGTAGGAACTCTGCATTACATCCATTAACTTAAACGTATCTTTAAGATCATGCTTTGAACAAAAAAAGAAAGCTCAGAAGGCAATATGTTGAGTGGGAATAAACACTGAAATATAGCAATCATGTCTTCAACTTCTACAATTGTCTTTATGTGCCGACTAACATTTATGCAGCCTCTTACAGATCTTTTACCATGTATTGTAAGTTTTA
>NW_027739973.1:0-308 GCF_054177405.1 Leptonychotes weddellii | reverse complement strand
CTTGAGGCCCGGAAGGTTTCACTGGTGAATTCTACCAAACATTTAAGAAAAAAATAATACCAGTCTTATACAGAGTCTTTTTAAAAATTAGAGGAAATAAGACCTCTGTATATCTGAGTACTATGACAGCTGTATAGCTAATTATATCCCAGTTTTCTCCCCAAACAATAAAAGAACAAGGAGGGAAAATATTTTTTTTATAAAGATTTTATTTATTTATTTGAGAGAGAGAATGAGATAGAGAGACAGAGCATGAGAAGGGGGAGGGTCAGAGGGAGAAGCAGACTCCCCGCCGAGCAGGGAGCCCG
>NW_027739972.1:0-308 GCF_054177405.1 Leptonychotes weddellii | reverse complement strand
TCGCTGTGTCTCTCTCTGTCAAATAAATAAATAAAATCTTTAAAAAAAAAAAAAGATCCTTTCTAGATGATTCTGGTTTCAGAGCTTGGTTCTATTTTCATTAACGCTAGGAGGCACTCAGCTAGGTCTGGATCCTGTCAAACCCTGCTGGTAACTATTAATGCAATGAACTGGTCAGCTGTGCAGCTCTCACCTTGTACAGTTTACACACGGCCACACTCTCCAGATCAAACTCAGTCCCTCCAACAGTGTTAGTGTTTACCCTTGCCCCAGCAAACAAACCCTTTCATTCTGGAAAGAACTAATTA
>NW_027739971.1:0-308 GCF_054177405.1 Leptonychotes weddellii | reverse complement strand
TAGGAAGGGAGTACCTATAAAAGAGCAAAAGTGCCTCCAAGTGGCCAAAGTCTAAATTACATTTTAATGAAAATAAGATCCACATTAAAAAAATGAGCAGAGAGGAAAGAATTTTTGGAGTCTAGGATTTTTTTTTTTTTAATTGCAGATATTGGGAGCTGCGATTTGAAAAAGAGATATGGATGCAATGAGATGTTTCTTTTTATCTGAAATTGCTTGCAAAAATTTGTGGTGAATTGGGCGCCTGGGTGGCTCAGTTGGTTAAGCGACTGCCTTTGGCTCAGGTCATGATCCTGGAGTCCCGGGAT
>NW_027739970.1:0-308 GCF_054177405.1 Leptonychotes weddellii | reverse complement strand
TCGTCCTCCAAAACTGTATGGAAAGCTTGCAGGCCCCGCCCCCAGAAGATCAGCAAGAACAACCAGCCAAAACCAAGTTTACCGATCAATTAGAACGGCAGAACTCCAGCGCTAGGGGAATATAGCACATAGAACTCATGGCCTTTTTATCCATGATTCTTTGGTCTTTCAAAGTTAATTTTTTAAATTTTATTTTCTTATTTTTTTTTTGAGTTTTTCTTTTTCCCTTTCAACCAACATCTTATCTTCTCAATTCTTTTTTAAAATCTTTTTTAATTTTCATATTTAGTGTCATATTCTATCCCTTC
>NW_027739969.1:0-308 GCF_054177405.1 Leptonychotes weddellii | reverse complement strand
ATTCTTGGTCCCAGCTCTAGACCTAATAGAACCAGAAATTCTGATTCTGGGGTAAGGCTCTGCATCTGTGCTAACAAGTCCTACAGATGATTCTGAAAACCACTGCTTTAAAGTTAAGGACTGGGGCGCCTGGGTGGCTCAGTCGTTAAGCATCTGCCTTCAGCTCAGGTCATGATCCCAGGGTACTGGGATCGAGCCCCGCATCAGGCTCCCTGCTCGGCAGAAAGCCTGCTTCTCCCTCTCCCACTCCCCCGCTTGTGTTCCCTCTCTCGCTGTCTCTCTCTCCGTCAAATAAATAAATAAAACTT
>NW_027739968.1:0-308 GCF_054177405.1 Leptonychotes weddellii | reverse complement strand
TTTCAATCCCACACCATCGACGTCTAATTAATAGCACGACGACTGACCCAGGGACCACAGAGATGGGGCCCAAAGGGTGGAGAGAGGAGCCACCTCTGAGGGGACACATAAGCTGCCAAATGCCATGTCAGGTGCATGGCCTCCCAGAGTGTCTCAGAGTCCCAGAGCTGACTGATGAATCACGGAAGGACGTAAAAGTAAGTGACTGTGGCAACCCAGATCCCCGGACGAGGAGCTGCCCCTCCTCTGACACCCCCGAGCCCCAGCACAGCCAGCTCCATGGAGTCTGCTGCTGCACCTGGACCACA
>NW_027739967.1:0-308 GCF_054177405.1 Leptonychotes weddellii | reverse complement strand
GTCTGGCTGGTGCAGGCGGGGCGTGGGGCCAGGGCTGGAGCGGGGGACCCGGGAGGCCAGGACGAGGGGAAGGTGGCCTGAGCCAGCCGGTCACGGTGCCGGAGGTGAGAGGAAGGCCGTGGAGCTGGCAGGACGCGCTGCTGGCTGAGAAGCGGAGTGTGGAAGGAAGGAGGGAGGACGGTGCCCAGGTGTTGGCCTCAGGGCTGTGAGTGCTGCCACTTATGGAGAAGGGTAAGACTGTGGGGTGACCTGGGCTTTCAGAGCTCCTCCGGCCAGATGAGAAACACCGTGCAGCCGGTCAGAGCGAG
>NW_027739966.1:0-308 GCF_054177405.1 Leptonychotes weddellii | reverse complement strand
CAGCTGCAGGGAGGGCATTATACTTTCCTAAAGTCTTTTCTTCTGCTCTATGAGACCATTAAATGTCAAACTGAATTTTAAGTTATTTTTGCAACTATATACCACCTTTGCATATCTAATAATGCAACTTTACAGTAAGTTATGTCAAACTACAGCCAAGAATACTGACATTACAATATCACCTATATAAACAGGGGGCCAAAGAGTTCAGAAAAATTTTTAAATCTTAAGTCCTGCTTTTGTGCATTTAAAAACCTATGGATTTATGGGTAATGTAGATTTGGTAGATAAGGTTATAAGTAAGTTTT
>NW_027739965.1:0-4714 GCF_054177405.1 Leptonychotes weddellii | reverse complement strand
AAAAAATAGACCACTCGTTAAAAAAGAAGGAGGGGGAGAAGAAGAAGAAAAAGAAAAGAAAAGAAAAATCCCTTTGTTCATCAATAAGAATTACATTGTGGGGCTTAGGAATCTAGACTGAGTCTTTATTCCATATCAGAGCCTGGCAACAGTTGAAGTGGAGTTGTTCTGACCCAGCCTGTGGCTGAGGTTCAAAGTTGCTTCACAAAAGCATTTTTGTATGTTGTCTTATGTTTGAAAAACTAGCTGGTTTATGAGGGTAAATGATAGAGCTCAAAACCCCCCCCAAAACAAAAAGAAGCACAAATATAAGGCACTTCTGCAACCAGTGTGGAAAGATTGTTATTGATTTAACCATTTTCTTATACCAAAGTAATGATATTCATTCCATTGGAATTATATTGCTTTTCAGTTTATAAAAGAAATCTGCTAATGTGAAACTATTTTAAATTCTTCGCTGCCACGATTAGCTCATTTTAAAGAGGAGTATGCTGTTTCTTATCTGAGATTTGGACATCTGATCACATGTTTAAAGAGAAGTAGGGATCTTATAGTCATTTTGTTTGCCCTTTTATTGAGTATTAATATGGGTTTCACAGTCATCCTGATGATAGATAATATTAACCATACAGTTATGAAACAAGACTTACAGAAGTTAAACCATCTACCTGTAGTTTTGCAGCAAAGTGCTTGTAGGCAGGACATATTTGTTGAATGAATGAACAAATATTTATGAGCCAAAGTCATGGTTTAAAGCAACGCCTGGCTATGTGATTCATGTTCTTCAATTATATAACTCACAGTTGACATTTTATACATATTTTAAAGAACTGACTGTATTCCCTTAAAATCAATAACTACCATTAAGAATTTTCTTCCATTTAATTCACAGGATGTTCAGATGTTGGGTACTTTTTCTCCACAACGTTTCTGCTAATATACAGTATAGGGAATTTTGCATGCCTGAATAAAGCCATGAATTTCATTTCAAAACTCACTAAAATTCTCAAGAATGTCTGAGATCTGGGCGCCTGGGTGGCTCAGATGGTTAAGCGTCTGCCTTTGGCTCAGGTCATGATCCCAGGGTCCTGGGATCGGGTCCCGCATCGGGCTCCCTGCTTGGTACAGAGCCTGCTTCTCCCTCTCCCTCTGCTATTCCCTCTGCTTGTGCTCTTCTATCTCTCTGTCAAATAAATAAATAAAATCTTAAAAAAAAAAAAAAAAGAATCTGAGATCTAACAAGTGCCAGTGAACATTTAGGATGATTTTAAAAGTATATATTACAGTCAGCCTTTTGGAGCAAAAATTTCTCAAATAAGAAAAATATTGAAGAGCTTACTCTCTAGTTTATGAATTATTGGGATTATTATGGACTTCCAGAACTTGTTTTGTGCATTATGTAGTCATTTGAATAGAACATCAATCATGTCAAACAATTGGAGATAATTGTAGTAATAATTTGCTTTTGGTTCCCACATATTAATCTTTAGTTTAGAGCTTATCTGTTGAATCAAGGATTTTGAAATCACCTTGACATTTGTGGAGATTAGAAACCACAATAAAGATTTGTGCAAATGAATGCACTGAAAGTTTTGTGTGGTGGTGATTATAACCATCCATCATCTCTTTTCTCTTGGCTGAACTTGAAGGTAGGATCCCAGACTCACATCTATGCAGTAGCAAAAGAGGCACTTTTGAGAAAGGCCTTCTTGTGCTGGCTGGAATCTGAAAATCTTTTGGTAAGACCAAATGGTTTTGTTTTGTTTTGTTTTTTGAAAGAAAGGATTCAGGGTTGAAAGTGAGCTCAGGTAAGACATCGCTAATATTTTATTCCTCTTATTTTAATTGAAGTATAATTGACACACAATGTTAGATTAACTTCAGGTGTAAAACGTAGTGATTTGACAACCTTATGGTTTTGCTATGCTCACCACAAGTGTAGCTACTGTTACTATATGGCACTATTACAATACCATTGACTATATTTCCTATGCTGTGCCTTTCATCCTTATGATTTATTCACTGTATAACTGGAAGCCTATATCTCCCACTCCCCTTCATACTTTTTGACCATCCCCCATTCCCCTCTCTCTGGCAACCACCAGTTTGTTTATGGGTCTCTTTCTGCTTTTGTTTGTTTTGTTTTTTAGATTCTACATATAAGTGAAATCATATGTATTTGTCTTTCTCTGACTTGTATCAATTAGCATAACATCCTCAAGGTCCATCCATGTTGTCGCAAATGCCAAGATCTCATCCTTTTTCTGACTGTATGGTATTCGTGTGTGTGTGTGTGTGTGTACACACCACATCTTCTTTATCCATTCATGTATGGATGGAAATTAGATTGCTTTGATATCTTGCCTATAGTAAATAATGCTGCAGAAACATAGAGGTGCATATGTCTTTTCAAATTAGTATTTTCATTTTCTTTGGGTAAATACCCATAATGGAATTACTAGATTGTATGCTATTTCTATTTTTAATTTTTTGAAGAACTTCCATAATGTTTTCATAGTGGCTGCACCAATTTACATTCCCTCCAAAATTGTACAGGGGTTCCTTTTCCTCTACATCCTTCCCAACACTTGTTATTTCTTGTCTTTTTGATACTAACCATTCTGACAGGTATAAGATGATACCTCACTGTGGTTTTGATTTTCATTTCTCTGTTGATAAGCGATGTTGACCATCTTTTCATGTGTCTCTTGGCCATCTGTATGTCTTCTTTGGAAAAAAAATGTCTATTCAGGTCCATTTTTAAAAGTCAGATTATTTGTATTTTTTTAAATAGAATCATATGAGTTCTTCATATATTTTGTATATTAACCACTTGTTGGGCATATCATTTGTAAATGTCTTTTCCCATTCAATAGGTTGCTTTTTCATTTTCTTGATGGCCTTTTTCACTGTACAAAAGTTTTTTATTGGGGCGCCTGGGTGGCTCAGTTGGTTAAGCGACTGCCTTCGGCTCAGGTCATGATCCTGGAGTCCCTGGATCGAGTCCCGCATCGGGCTCCCTGCTCAGCGGGGAGTCTGCTTCTCCCTCTGACCCTCCCCCCTCTCATGTGCTCTCTCTCTCTCAGTCTCTCTCTCTCAAATAAATAAATAAAATCTTTTAAAAAAAAGTTTTTTATTTTGTTGTCATCCCAATAGTTTATTTTTGCTTTTTTCCCCTTACCTTAGGGCACATATCTAGAAAAATGTTGCTAAGGCTGATGTCAAAGAGATTATAGCCCATGTTTTTAATAGGAATTTTATGATTTCAAGTCTCACATTTGGATCTTTTCAAATAAGAAAAATATTGAAGAGATTTTGTTTGTGTATGGTGTAAAAAATGGTCTAGAAAGCACAATTTTTTTTGTTTGTGTATGTGTATGGTGTAAAAAATGGTCCAGAAAGCACTATTTTTTTGAAACATTTAATTTTTTTGGTTAAGAACAGAAACATCTCTGATTTTGTAATGGTAGTTTCTTTTCCTTACAAGAAGTCAATAAAGAGTAGTTGAACTCACGTATACACAAAGAAAAACTAACTAAGATAATTAAGATGAAAACACTGAAACCAAATCCTTTGGCATTGGGGCAGAAATTATACTTTTGATGGGCAACTCGCCCACACACATCCCATGATGGATTCAGTTCTCGGTGAATATGTTACCAGTTTGTTTACTAAATTATCACTAACTATTATTCCTCTTTCTTGTTGGACTATAGCTGGACTACATTTATCTTCCCTTCCTTCATTTTTGAGGGGTTATATGATTGGGTTTCATGCTGTGGAAGATGAATTGGTCTGGCCAACAAAATGAATTGTAGAAAAGTGGGAAATGGAACAGTTCTAGGGGTCTTTTACCTCATTGCTGTATAGATGTTTCATCAATGCCAGTAATATTTGATTTCTCTGTTGGTAGTGTATAAACAGAAGGAAGGGATTCCCTGTACACAAGAGGAAGTAGAAAGAATCAAGTTTCCATGCAGTAGAGCTTGAGTTTGGATACGACTAAAGAAATGGTTTTCTATCATCTGAAGTGCTGCCTCAGGCAACTAACCATTGAGAAAGAATATTGTAGCCCAGATTTCTGGTGCCACATTATAGGACTTTGGAACAATTACAAAACATTCTTGAGGTTTAGAAATGGGATACACAAAGAGGAAAGTGAATCCTTACCTATACCATCTAACCAGTTATTTTCCTCCATTGATACCACTCTTTTATTTTATTATTATGTTATGTTAATCACCATACATCACATCTTTAGTTTTTGATGTAGTGTTCCATGATTCATTGTTTGCATATAACACCCAGTGCTCCATGCAGAACGTGCCCTCTTTAATACCCATCACCAGGCTAACCCATCCCCCCTCTAGAACCCTCAGTTTGTTTTTCAGAGTCCATCGTCTCTCATGGTTCGTCTCCCCCTCCGATTGCCCCCTTCATTCTTTCCCTCCTGCTTTCTTCTTCTTCTTCTTCTTCTTCTTCTTCTTCTTCTTCTTCTTCTTCTTCTCCTTCTTCTTCTTCTTCTTCTTCTTTCTTCTTTCTCCTTCTTCTTCTTCTTCTTCTTCTTTTTCTTAACATATAATGTATTATTTGCTTCAGAGGTACAGATCTGTGATTCAACAGTCTTGCACACTTCACAGCGCTCACCATAGCTATCACCCAGCCACCCCATGCCTCCCACCCCCCACCACTCCAGCAACCCTCAGTTTGTTTC
>NW_027739964.1:0-308 GCF_054177405.1 Leptonychotes weddellii | reverse complement strand
CATGGCTTATATAAACTATTATAAATTTGGAAGATGGGAAAATAATTTTTTTTAAAAATCTGCATAAATCTCACAATGTCGCTGAGAGATAATCACAGGTTACCTAAATGTGCAACTCTCTAGAATCACGAAAGAGGGAGTGCTCACCTCTCTAGGGTAAGTGGAAGGCCTGGGATATCTTTTAGGGGAGATGACAACTGAGCTGAATCTGATGAGTTCACCAGTCTTCCTAATTTTAGGAAGAGTTTAAGAGCATGTACTGGGGCAGAAATTTGTATTGTAAGAGGAAGGGAGATAGTGATTAATTT
>NW_027739963.1:0-308 GCF_054177405.1 Leptonychotes weddellii | reverse complement strand
GGGAGTCACCAGATGACATGAACGAAGGTGCTTCCCAGGCTGGGATATTTGCTGTGTCAGATCCCCCTTGCACACACTGCCCAGATACCTGTGTCTCTTTCTGTGAGAGTGGGGAGTTCAGGTGTGGTGTGGAAGGAAAGAGCTTCCCTGGGCTGCATGTTGTCATTGTGCCTCATGACCTGTCCCAGTTGTTAGCTTCCAGGCTTGCCTAATATTTTTGGTGGAAATTTCTTTCAACCTGGGGAAGAAATGAGCCTTCTTATGTCATCTTCTGTTGCTACATTGGGCTGGGTCACCTTATGTTTTCC
>NW_027739962.1:0-308 GCF_054177405.1 Leptonychotes weddellii | reverse complement strand
TAATAATTGAAATATATATAATAGTCAGCCAGGGCCAAGTAGTTTGCATTGGTCTAACTTTTTATAGAAAGGACTATATATATTATACACACACACACACACACACACACCCCAAGTATTTGAAAACAGTGGAGAGAAACCAGCAGAGGCAAAATGGGACAGGTTGCAATCCCTAAGGGAAGGGAAGATTAGCTCCACATTCAACCTAGTTTTTTCCCCCCTAAGGGTAATTATTGCTGATAGTTCTGGAAAGCAGAATTATAGCAGAAAACTGTAGTCTTACTTAATTAAGAAGAAAGACAGGAGTT
>NW_027739961.1:0-308 GCF_054177405.1 Leptonychotes weddellii | reverse complement strand
CGTCTGGCTCCCTGCTCAGCCGGGAGCCTGCTTCTCCCTCTCCCACTCCCCTTGCTTGTGTTCCCTCTCTCGCTGTGTCTCTCTGTCAAATAAATAAATAAAATCTTTAAAAAAAAAAAAAAAGTTAAGAGTCTTTCATGGTTTGTCTCAGTCTCTGATTTCTTCCCAGTTTTCCCTCCCTTCCCTTATGATCTGCTGCACTGATTCTTTTATTCTTCATATGAGTGAAACCATATGATAATTGTCTTTCTCTGACTTAGTTCACTCAGCATAATACCCTTCAGTTCCATCCACGTCGATATAAATGG
>NW_027739960.1:0-308 GCF_054177405.1 Leptonychotes weddellii | reverse complement strand
TCACCTTCCTGGGGCGCCTGGGTGGCTCAGTCGTTAAGCGTCTGCCTTCGGCTCAGGTCATGATCCCAGGGTCATGGGATCGAGCCCCGCATCGGGCTCCCTGCTCAGCGGGAAGCCTGCTTCTCCCTCTCCCACTCCTCCTGCTTGTGTTTCCTCTCTCGCTGTCTCTCTATCTGTCAGATAAATAAATAAAATCTTTCAAAAAAAAAATCACCTTCCTTTCTTTTTTAAAAAGCTCTTAAATATAGGAATAGATATATATATTTTTTAAAGGCTGTATCATGATGAATCCCAAAGCAAAATGCTTA
>NW_027739959.1:0-308 GCF_054177405.1 Leptonychotes weddellii | reverse complement strand
TGACTCTTATGTATTGGTGGTAAAAATGAAGAAAGATCCAGCCACTTTGGACAGTTCAGCATTCTGTTAGAAAGCTAAACACAGTCATAGCATATGATTCAGCAATTGTGTCCTCATTAAAATTAGTTGAGAATTATGTCCACACAAAAACCTGCACACAAATGTTTGTAACAGCTTTTTATATTACTCCCCAAACTTTAAGGAACCACAATGTCCTTCAGTAGGTGAATGGATAAAAACAAGTGGGGGGTGGGAGGGATAGGGTGGCTGGGTGATAGACATTGGGGAGGGTATGTGCTATGGTGAGC
>NW_027739958.1:0-308 GCF_054177405.1 Leptonychotes weddellii | reverse complement strand
TTGCCTCATACTGAGCTTCTGAGAACTTGGCTACCGCCCCAGAGACCAGGCAGAAAAGGAAAGCTTTGAAATGACCAAGAACACCCTGGATTGACTAAATGTGTATGGAAAAAAAAATACAATTAAGTTTATTTTACCAAGCAGGATGGAAGCTAGAGGTAACCAGTCATCGAGAAGAGTTTTAGAAAACTATAGTAGAAAATCAATACAAGTTGCATGTTCTGGGTACTTGGGCTCAAGCCTAGGGAATTTTACCCACTAATATTCATTATCTCCCCACCTAAAGACAGGTATCTATTTTTTATTTA
>NW_027739957.1:0-308 GCF_054177405.1 Leptonychotes weddellii | reverse complement strand
GCCTTCAGATTTCCATATCTATCATTATATATCTATCAAACATTACACTGATAATCTGAAATCTCTTTCAATTGAACTATTTTGTCTTTGCCTTCTTTTTTCTTTCTTCAGTGGTTTTCAAAATTGGCTGTGCAACAAAATCACTAAGGGAGCTTTTTAAAGATTTAATGCCCTTGAACTACACTATCAATTGACTTAACTGAAATTTATAGACACTTCAGCAAGTATTAGCAAAATAAACATTATTTTTGAGAGTACACAGAACATTCACTTAAATTATATTCCTGTTGTAAAGCAGGTATATATAT
>NW_027739956.1:0-308 GCF_054177405.1 Leptonychotes weddellii | reverse complement strand
TAGTTACTAAAGCAGAGAAATTTAGCTGTAGGGATGCCTGTTAGGAAAGCACTGCACATATTCATAGCAGTATTGAGAGCTTGATGGACATTTAAGCTCTTTCTAGTTTTTTTTTTTTTTTTTTTACAAACACAAACAATGCTGCAAACAACTTTGTATGTGCATCTTTGGTCAATTGGGTAAGCATTGCTGTAAGATATATATCTAGGCATGGAATAGCTGGGTTAAAGGGGACATGCATTAAAAATATTGATAGATACTGTTAAATTGTTCACCAAAGAGGTCGCATAGCATATGAGTATGCTTGT
>NW_027739955.1:0-308 GCF_054177405.1 Leptonychotes weddellii | reverse complement strand
GATAGATAGACACACATTATATATGTGCAAATTATATATTTATATATAATATATATTATTACAATATATATCAGGTTAAGTATCAATTCTTTTTTTTGAGAGAGAGAGAGAGAGTGCACCCTCATGCAGTGGGAAGGGGGAGAGGCAAAAGGAGAGGGACAGAGAGAATCTTAAGCAGGCTCCACACCCAGCATGGAGCTCAATGCTGGGCTCAATCTCAGGACTGTGAAATCATGACCTGAGCCAAAATCAAGAGTTGGATGCTTAACCAACTCAGCCACCCAGGCACCCCATCAGGGTTAAGTATC
>NW_027739954.1:0-4714 GCF_054177405.1 Leptonychotes weddellii | reverse complement strand
AGAATTTTCCCATTCAGCACTTGGAATAGATCATGCCACTCTCTTCCGTCTGTCAAAAATCTCCTACTAGCCTTATGGGTTTTCCCTTGTAAGTTACTGTTCTTTTTTGTCTTGCTGCTTTTAAACAGTTTCTTTATCACTACATTTTTCTTGTTTATTTACACTGTGTCTTGGTGTGAGTCTGCTTTTGTTGATTTTGATGGGAGTTCTCTGTGCCTCCTGGATCTGGATGTCTGTTTCCTTCCCTAGATTAGGGAAGTTTTCAGCTATAATTTCTCCAAATGAATTTTCTGCCCCCCTTTTCTCTCTCTTCTTCATCTGGGACTACTATAATACAAATGTTATTATGTTTAATGGAGTCACTGAGTTCCTTAAATCTATTCTCCTTTTGCATAATTCATTTTCTGGTTTTTTTTTTGGGGGGGGGTTGTTGTTGTTCAGTTTGAATACTTTCCATTATTCTGTCTTCTAGGTCACTAATTCATTCCTCTGCTTCTTCCATTCTGCTGCTCATTCCATCAAGCATGTTTCTCATTTCATTTATTGGCCCCTTTATCTCTGCTATATTATTCCTTATCTCTGTGTTAAGGGTCTCACTGATGTCTTCCACTCTTTTCTCAAGTCCAGTGAGTAGCCTTATGATCGTTGCTTCAAATTCTCTATCAGGCATGTTACTTATACCAGTTTCTCTTAGATCTCTGGAGTGGCTTTGTCCTGTTCTTTCATTTGGGACAAATTTCTCTGTCTCTTCCTTTTGTCTGCCTCTCTGTGCCCGTTTCTCTGTGTTAAGAAAGTCAGCTGTGTCTTCTACTTTTGAAAGTAGCGACTTTAGGAAGAAGAGTTCCTGGAGTGCCCTGCAGTGCAGTGTCCCCTGTTGTCCAGAACCTGGCACTTCAGAGAGTATTCCATGTGTGTTGCTTGTGCCCTGCCGTTGTGTCTGAGTAATTTTTCCTTTTGGTACAGTTTTCTGCACTGACTCTCTGCCTGTTATGGGCTGTGTTTGGTCTCTGTGGTGTTAGTGGGGCCCAGGCAGGCCAGCTCTGAGAGGGCATGCCTGCTGGGGAACTTGGGAGGAGGGTGGCTGTGTTAGCAAAATGTTTGCTGAGCCACTAGTCCTATACTGGATCCTTGAAGTGCCACGGAGGCTAGCGGCTGTACTCAGATTGACTGGGATGTGGGCAAGGCATGGTGCAACAGTGGCTGAGCATGGTGTCATGGCTGGATGTGGGGTGGTGGTAGCTGTGCAGTCAGTGGCCAGGCAGGGCCTGTGTGTGGCTTTAACAAAATTTTCCCTGAGCCCAGGGCAAAGGCTAGGTGGCTTAGAGTGGGGGAGTCCACAGGAGAACTCATTGGCATTGAGCACTGTTAGTGCATAAGGTAAGAAGTGTCTCTGTACCACAGCCTCTAGCAGATGGTCCTGTGTTTATGCTGAGTGTGAAGGAATGGTGCCTGCCAGCTCCCTCCTTTTCAGAGAAGTCTTCCAATAAGGTCTGAAATCAGTATGAACAGATCTATCTCCTGTTTTCCCCGGCATTGTGTAAACTGCCATTTTTATGTTGCCTCTCTGCAGAGGCTACTGTCTCTTTTAGGGCAGTGACCCAGCTCTCACTGGCTCTCCTGGCTTACCCAGTGCTGAGCGTGTTCAGGCTCCAAGTTAGACTTGTTTTACAAACTCACTGAATTCAGCCCCTCCAGTTTTCAAGGCAAATCTTAATGGGGATTAGTCTTCTCTGTGTGAGCTCCCTGGTCTGAGGGCCTATTTCTCTGCCCTCTCTGTGCCCACAGCTCCCTGCTCCCCTTACATGTGGCCAGTCTCTTTCTGACCTTTCTAAACTTTCAGATGCAACTTCTTCTCTGTATTAAGTCTTAGAATTTGTTCTGCCGTCTTCAGATCACTCTCTGACTCATTTACTTGGATGAGGATGAAATTTACTTGAAAATGTGGGACTGGGTGTGCTCAGGGTCCTTCTACCCTGCCATCTCCCCAAACTCCCACACTTTGAACGTATCATGCCACTATTTTCTGGCCTCCAAAAGTTTTTTTTTTTTCCTCTGAAAAATCTGATGTCTTTTGGAATTTCCTTGTGGGTAACTAGTTATTTTTCTCTTGCTGCTTTTAAGATTATCTCCTTTAACTTTTGAAAATTTTATTATAATGGGTCTTGGTGTGAGTTTCTTTGGATTCATCTTTTTTGAAATCTCTGGGTTCCTGGATCCTGATGTCTGTTTCCTTCTCCCAATTAGGGAAGTTTTCAGCCATTACTTCAAATAAGCTTTCTGTTTTTTTCTCTCTCTCTTCTCCTTCTGGGACCCCTGTAACATGAATGTTAGTTCTCTTGATGTTTTCCTAGAGGTCCCTTAAGCTATATTCACTCTTTTTCACTCTGCATTCTGTTTTGGATGAATTCCATTGCCATGTCTTGGAGTTAACTGATCCTTTCTTCCACTTTATCTAGACTGATGTTGAGACTTTCTGTTGAATTTTTCAGTTTAGTTATTTTCTTCATCTCTGTATTCTATTTGTTTTTTTCTTATATTTTCTATCTGTGGAAACTCTTGCTTTGTTAATGCATTGTTCTCCTGACCTTGTTGAACATCTTTATGACCATTACTTTGAAGTCTTTATTATTATACCCTTAAGGTATTTTTCTGGGGTTTTATCTTGTTCTTTTGTTTGGAACATATTTCTCTGTTTCTTCATTTTCCTTGACTCTGTGTTGATTTTGTGCATTAAACAGACCTCTCCCAGTCTTGAAGGAGTGGTCTTGTGGAGAAGATGAAACTTATTCGACCTTGCCCTCCCCCTTGGTTGTTTCTCAAACCTTTGTGATTGTCCAAGCAGCCTTCTTTGTTCTTATTGGCTTCCAGTAGTTGAAGGTATGACAAGATGTGTCATTGTCCCAAAGGGGGGGATCTCAGTCAGTACCTAGATGCAGGCTGATTGGAAGCTGGACCCTTGGGCAGCAGCTTTTAAAGTATGCAAATATATCTCTTTCAGGAAAGACTTGGAGATGGATATTTCTGGCTTTCCCTCTGTTCTAAGCCCTGTGGGGATAGCTCCTTAAGAACATTTTTGTTTGCTGCAATTCCACTGAACCTGTGAACACATGCCCTGCTGGTCACCAGAGTCAGGCTATCAAGAGATGTGTCTTCTGGGTGATAGTCACAATTTAGGGCACCAGACATGTGCACAAGATCCTTTCACAGAGACACCAGTAATCTGGCGTAGGACAGAGGAAGAGTGTGAAGATTGCTTCTGCTGCTCTCCCTGGTTTCTGGAGAGAATTACAATTGGCCCCTGGATATGAGTTAATTTAGAAGCCTGCCCCTCAGGCTTTAAGATCTACAGAGAAGCCTCTTTCATAGGAAGACTGGGCATTTCAGTCTGCTGCCTCTGCACTGATCCCTAGGAAGATAGCCATGGTGAGTCCTTGTGAGCGCATTAGAAACTGTTTCTTTGGTTGCTATAGCCTTGTCTCATGGAGACAAGTCCTATTGGCTTTCAGAGTTAGATATTTTGGGGGCCCATCTCTCAGGGGAACGTCTTAAAAGTTGTGACACTAGTCGTTAGGTCCAAATCCTTAGTTCCTCAAACAGTGGCTGGGAGTGGTGGGTTCCTTCCCAATTGTGTCACTGCTCTGGGGATTGGGTTTATGGGAAGATGGTGTCTCATCCTCTTACCCATATCAATGTGGGTTTTTTTCATTCATCTGATGGGTAAAAATCACTGAAAGAGTTTCCAGATTTCTTGGTTCTGAGCATTACTCTGTTCCAAATCACACTGGAAACAAAAGAAAATTAAAAGAAAAATTTGACTGAAATACAGTGAGTTGGAGAATGATGAAAGAATCTTCACCCTTCCTCCTACTCTTCCTCATTCCTTCAGGTAGCCTTAGACTTCTGTGCTGTCAGAATAGAAGAAGCTGTCATATTTGCTCCCAACCCAAGACAGGAGTTCCTCTGAGGTTGCTTCTTGGACATGGTTGTTTCAGGTTCCACCTCTAAGCCAAAGAAGATTAAAAGAATATTTTATTTATGCTGTCCACAGCCTTATCAGTGGAAGATATAATGGTGGACCCCAGTTCTGAACTTGAAGGTTGAGAAACATCCATCTTATTTCCAACCCATATCTGTTCTCGTGCACCCCCCTTTCTCAACAAAAATTAATAAGTGCTCTTCCCAGCTCTACTCTAACATCTCTATTAGCTAGTGCACATGTTTCCCCTAATTGATTTGATCTTGTTTACAGGTATTCTTTATTATTACAAAAACATCAACTTGAGGAAGAGTGACCACAATTGCCTGTGCAATTCCATCTCACTTTGAGCCCTAGAGTATTTCTGACAGAACATCTAATGTGTTCACACTACTGCTGTGCTTTTCAAAAATTCCAATACTTTATAGGCTTTCCTACACATTTCCTACAATCTGTCAATATCTTCCTTTAAAAAAAAGTTTTCTTTTAATTCTTTCTTCCCATTAAATGATTTCATATTTTTCTTATTGTGCTTTCCCTTTAATATTTTATAATTATATACTCTTTCTATCCTAGTGGGTAAGCCTCATATCTTTTTTAAAAAATTTTTTTATTGTTATGTTAATCCCCATGCATTACATCATTAGTTTTAGATGTAGTGTTCCATGATTCATTGTTTGTGCATAACACCCAGTGCTCCATGCAGAATGTGCGCTCCTCAATACCCAACACCAGGCT
>NW_027739953.1:0-308 GCF_054177405.1 Leptonychotes weddellii | reverse complement strand
TGGGATGCAAACTTCCAGTCCATAACACATACTATTACAATCGTGAATTTGAATTCTGAAGGTTTAGATCACTGAAGACTTTGCAGAGCTCCTTAAATCAGTATCAAACTTAGTGGGAACAGCATGTGCAAATGTTCAGAACATTAAGATCACAACATCTATAGGGAACTATATGCCATATCATTTATATATATATATAATATCACATCTGTAAGGAACTATATACCATACATACCACATTGTATATGGTATATATAATATACTATTGAGAGTCCCTGGAAATAAGGCAGGAAAGTCTGGGTGATTGG
>NW_027739952.1:0-308 GCF_054177405.1 Leptonychotes weddellii | reverse complement strand
TGCCACATGCCACATGCCTGCTCCCTCCCGCTTGCTGCCCGCTGCGTCCTGGGCTCAGAGAGCCTCCGAAGCCTCTGAGCAAACTTCTCTGCCTCTCTGCCAGCTGTTGGGGGGGGGGGGGGAGGTGTGCAGTCACCAAGCTCCTTCCTGTACCTTTGGTGGCAGAAGAAGAAGGACACTGTGTACGCGAGCACAGCGTGATGGCCCTGCCTGCCCACGAGGGCCCAGCCCTGCTGACATGGCTTATCTGGGTTTGCTGAAGCTCTCGGGGGCTGGGGCGGTGCTTCACCTTCCGTGTGGTCTCTGTT
>NW_027739951.1:0-308 GCF_054177405.1 Leptonychotes weddellii | reverse complement strand
TCTGGGTTAGTACACCTGAACAAATACTTGAGTTAGTCACAGATTTGAAGTCGAGGTGTCTAACAAAGAGCTAACTGTTTAGTTAGACATTTAAAAAATATGTGTGTGTATCTGATTCTCCCAATACACTGAGTTCTTAAATGGGAGTATTTGTGATGTGCATCTCTATTTCTGGATGTGATCCAATGTCTACTTTCATCGGATATTTATTAAATAAATGAACACATGCTTTTTTCATATTTTTGTCCTTTATTTATTTATTTATTTTTTATCGTGGAATGGATCACCACCTGTCATAGTTTATTTTT
>NW_027739950.1:0-308 GCF_054177405.1 Leptonychotes weddellii | reverse complement strand
CCTCTCCAGAACCCACAGCGCCATTTGGTGTCCTTTCTCCCACACTGAAGGCTTTGCTCTGGCTTAGCGCTCCAATAATGTTTGTAATTAAAACAACACTTGCATGTCATATATTTGAAAAGTAAAAGCCAACTTAGAGCTTTTTTTACCCAGAACCGCCCATGACGATCATTTAAGTCAGGTGGTTTTAAAAATTAGAGCTTTTCTTTCTTAAGTTATCCTCTTACTTAGGCATACTCAAAAATTAGAATTTAATTTCTCACAGACACAGGCCAAGCCTCACGTAGCCACTGCCTCTCTCTGGGCTG
>NW_027739949.1:0-308 GCF_054177405.1 Leptonychotes weddellii | reverse complement strand
GCCGCAGAGAACTTCTTGGTACTCGATTCCATGAAGGAGATTGGATTTATAATGAAAAAACATCATGGTTTTCTGCCGGACGTTTAAACACAGCCTGAAGCACTTGCTGAAAAAAAAAAAAATTTCAGTACAGTGTTTTAAAGGTGTACAGATGAAACAACAACAAAAAAAGGCAAGAAACATGAGTTGTCTGGCATGTTTCAAGTGACATATATTGAAATGTGAATCAGTGCTTTATTCGTGTTCAACTGTTTTGTGGGTCATAGTCACTGCTGGTCAGTAAGGGAAGCTGAATAGATTCTACTTTC
>NW_027739948.1:0-308 GCF_054177405.1 Leptonychotes weddellii | reverse complement strand
TAAATGTAATATAGAGTGTACTTGCTTTTCCTTTTTGGCAATCTTCTGAAGAAGGGTGAGGAAAATATTTTTAAACCTATCACATTGGCCTTTACATTTAGGGTAATATTGATGAAATCCCAAATCTTCTAAATGTGGGAGAAAAAAGCAAGAAGTTGATGTTGGGAGAACAGGAGGTTGTTGGTTAAAAAAAAAAAAAAATTGAGGGAACTAGAAAAATGTGGTTGGAAATTATGTCAAAATTGCGGGTTATGGGGGTTGTAAAGAGCTTATCTGTTTTTAGTTAGAGAATCTATATTCAAAACGCC
>NW_027739947.1:0-308 GCF_054177405.1 Leptonychotes weddellii | reverse complement strand
ATTGTTGGGTGAACCATTTTAATAAATTTGAAAATTCCTCCACTACCCTCCCCACATACTGCAAGCAGTCCAGTGCCCTCCTCCAAGATACAGTTCAGTTTAGATGTTAATATCAGTCAGTGTCCAGTCAGGAGGCAGAAATCACATCAGCCATTTTGACAGGGAAAATTTGATATAAAGATTTATTAACTAGGAAAACATGCTTAACTATGAAAGAGGTAAAAGAAAGCTCTAAAGAAACCAGAGGGGCGCCTGGGTGGCTCAGTTGGTTAAGCGACTGCCCTCGGCTCAGGTCACGATCCTGGAGT
>NW_027739946.1:0-308 GCF_054177405.1 Leptonychotes weddellii | reverse complement strand
TTTTTAGTACATAAGGCTTGCCTGAGCATATGGCAAATGCTTTTATCTGGGAGCACTTCCACAGCAAACCTCCCTAATGCTCACGGTGCTACACGTTCCGTATCCGGCAGGCCATCCTGAAGCCTGCAGATGCCACCCCCACTCCACAGTCAAGATGTTGCTCACAAACTTCTCCTAGCTTTGACAGAAAGATTCTTTTATTTTTTTTAAAGATTTTATTTATTTATTTATTGGAGAGCGAGCGAGAGAGAAACAGCATGAGAGAGGAGAGGGTCAGAGGGAGAAGCAGGCTCCCCGCTGAGCCGGGA
>NW_027739945.1:0-308 GCF_054177405.1 Leptonychotes weddellii | reverse complement strand
CACTCCAGCAACTCTCTGTTTCCTGAGATTAACTACATTTTTGATAGTCTGAATTATGTTGTCTTCTTTTTAAGAATGTTGAGATTTTACTGGCAGACAGGTAATTTGGTGGCAGATAGACTTTCTTTGGCTGAGGCTTGTTTAAAGCTTTGTTAAGGCTTGACAAATAGTATCCCTGTTGAACTAGATTAGTCATATTCCTCGGTCATGGCCCTTCTGGGGTCTCAGCCATGTATCTCACATGTTCTGCTAGGATTGTTTGGGTGTTCAGAACTCCAGTAACCCTAGCACTGTGTGAGCTTCCCAGT
>NW_027739944.1:0-308 GCF_054177405.1 Leptonychotes weddellii | reverse complement strand
TGGTAAGTTGGAATTCAGCGAACATGTATCCTGAGTCACTTCAGGAAACTCTTCAGCTCTGGCTCACAGTCTGGCCTTGGTCGAGGGAACATAAGAGATTTGGGGTTTATTTGGATCCTCAGAAGACGTAACTTTAAAGGGGCAGTCTTCAGGAAAGGAGGGAGTAGGGAGAGTTTCAGAGGAAAAGGGAAGTTCAGGACTGAACACAAGACAGCTGCTGCACATCCTGAGACATAGAAGGCCTCAGAAGCCCTTTTCTCCCTTTGTTTGCCTCTGTTAGTCTAGAAATTGTATTTTGCAGACAGGCA
>NW_027739943.1:0-4714 GCF_054177405.1 Leptonychotes weddellii | reverse complement strand
AGTTTGTAGGTGTTCAGAATGGTTTGATCCCTATCCAGCTGAATTCCTGAGAGGAGACGAAATCCAGGTCTCCTACTCCTCCGCCATCTTGCTCCACCCCCCCTGGATACCAGCCTTTTATCTGTAGTGTCATTTGCAAATATCTTCTCCCATTCTGTGGGTTGCCTCTTTGTTTTGTTGACTGTCTCCTTTGCTGTGCAGAAGCTTTTTTTTTTTTTTTTTAAAGATTTTATTTTTTTATTTGACAGAGAGACACAGTGAGAGAGGGAACACAAGCAGGGGGAGTGGGAGAGAGAGAAGCAGGCTTCCCGCCGAGCAGGGAGCCCGATGCGGGGCTCGATCCCAGGACCCTGGGATCATGACCTGAGCCGAAGGCAGATGCTTAACGACTGAGCCACCCAGGTGCCCCTGTGCAGAAGCTTTTTAAGTCCCCAAAGTCCATTTTTGCTTTTGTTTCCCTTGCCTTTAGAGACATGTCTTAAAAGAAGTCACTGTGGCCAATGTCAAAGAGGTTACTGCCTATGTTCTTCTCTAGGATTTTGATGGATTCCTGTCTCATATTGAGGTCTTTCATCCATTTTGAGCTTATCTTTGTATATGGTGTAAGAGAATGGTCCACGTTCATTCTTCTGCATGTGGCTGTCCAACTTTCCCAACACCATTTGTTGAAGAGACTATCCTTTCCTTTTTCCACTGGATATTTTTTCCTGCTTTGTCAAAGATTAGTTGACCATAAAGTTGAGGGTCCATTTCTGGGGTCTCTATTCTGTTCCATTGATCCATGTGTCTGTTTTTGTGCTGATACCATGCTATCTTGATGACTATGGCTTTAAATACAGCTTGAAGTCAGGCATTGTGATGCCCCCAGCTTTGGTTTTCTTTTTCAACCATCCCCTGGCGATTCGGGTCTTTTCTGGTTCCCTACAAATTGTAGGATTGTTTGTTCCAGTTCTGTGAAAAATGTCGATGGTATTTTGAAAGGGATTGCATTGAAAGTGTAGATTGTTCTGGGCAGCATAGACATTTTAACAATGTTTGTTCTTCCAATCCATGAGCATGGAATGTTTTTCCATCTCTTTGTGTCTTCCTCAGTTTCTCTCATAAGTGTTCTGTAGTTTCTGCAATATAGATCCTTTACTTCTTTGATTAGGTTTATTCCTAAGTATCTTATGGTTTTGGTGCTATTATAAATGGAATTGATTCCCTAATTTCTCTTTCTTCGGTCACATTGTTAGTGTATAGAAGTGCAACTGATTTCTGTGCATTGATTTTGTATCCTGCTACGTTGCTGAATTGCTGTATGAGTTTCTAATAATTTGGTGGTGGATATTTTGAAGAGTTTTAATCAGGAAAGGATGCTGTATTTTGTCCATTGCTTTTTCTGCATCAATTGAGAGTATCACATAGTTCTTGTTTCTTCTTTTGTTGATGTGATCTATCACATTGATTGATTTGTGAATGTTGAACCACCCTTGCATCCCCGGAATAAATCCGACCTGGTCATGGTGAATAATCCTTTTAATGTAGTGTTGTATCTTATTGGCTAGGATCTTGTTGAGTATTTTGGCATTCATGTTCATCAAGGATATTGGTCTGTAATTCTCCTTTTTGATGGGGTCTTTGTCCAGTTTTGGGATCAGGGTAATGCTGGCCTCATAGAACGAGTTTGGAAGCTTTCCTTCTGTTCCTATTTTTTGGAACAGCTTCAGTAGAATAGGTATGATTTCTTCTTTAAATGTTTTGTAGAATTCCCCTGGGAAGCCATCTGGTCCTGGACTCTTGTTTTTTGGGAGGTTTTTGATTACTGTTTCAATTTCCCTGCTGGCTATTGGTCTGTTCAGATTGTCTATTTCTTCCTGTTTCAGTCTTGGTAGTTTATAAGTGTCCAGGAATGCATTCATTTCTTGGAGATTGCCTAGTTTGTTGACATATAGCTGTTGGTAATAAGTTCTAATAATTGCCTCTATTTCCTTGGTATTGGTCATGATCTCTCCCCTTTCATTCATGATTTTATTAATTTGGGTCCTTTTTCTTTTCTTCTGGATGAGTCTGGCCAGAGGTTTATTAATCTTATTAATTCTTTCAAAGAACCATCTTCTAGTTTCGTTGATCTATTCTACTCTTCTTCTAGTTTCTATTTCATTGATTTCTGCTCTAATCTTAATTATTTCTCTTCTCCTGCTTGGCTTTATTTGTTGTTCTTTCTCCATCTCCTTTAGGTGTAAGGTTAGCTTGTGCATTTAGGATTTTTGTAATATTTTGAGAGAGGCTTGGCTGGCTATGTACTTCCCCTCTATGGACTGCGTTTGTAGTATCCCATAGGTTTTGAACAGTTGTGTTTTCATTTTCATTGTTTTGCATTAATTAATTTCCTCTTTAATTTCCTGGTTGACCCGTTCATTCTTCAGCAGGATGCTTTTTAACCTCCAGGTGTTTGTGTTCCTTCCAAATTTTCCCTTGTGGTTGAGTTCCAGTTTCAATGCATTGTGGTCTTAAAATATGCAGGGAATATTCTCATTGTTTTGGTATCAGTTGAGACCTGATTTGTGACCCAGTATGTGATCTATTCTGGCGAAAGTTCCATGCACACTCCAGAAGAATCAGTATTATGTTTTTTTAGGATGGTATGTTCTCTCTCTCTATATATATATGAAGTCCATCTGGTCCAATGTGTCCTTCAATGCTCTTGTTTCTTTGTTGATCTGCTTAGATAATCTGTCTATTGCTGTAAGTGGACTGTTGAAGTCTACTATTAATGTATTATTATCAATGTGATTCTTTACTCTGGTTAATAGTTGGTTTATGTAGTTGGCTGCTCCCATGTTGGGGGCATAGATATTTACCATTGTTAGATTTTCTGGTTGGATAGACCCTTTAAGTATGATATAGTGTCCCTACATCTCTTATTATAGTGTTTGGCTTAAAATCTAATTTTTCTGATATGAGAATTGCTATCCCAGCTTTCCTTTGAGGTCTGTTGGCATGATAAATGGTTTTCCATCCCCTCACTTTCAATCTGGATGTATCTTTAGGTTCAAAATAGGTCTCTTGTAGACAGCATGTGGATGGGTCCTGCCTTTTTATCCAATCTGCAACCCTGTGCCATTTTATGGGAGCATTTAGGCCATTCACGTTGAGAGTGATTATTGAACGATATGAATTTATTGTCACCATGTTGCCTGTGAAGTCCCTGTTTCTATAGATTGTCTCTGTAAATTTCTTTTCTATATCACTCTTGCGGTCTTTCTCGTTTTATAAAATCCCCCTTAATATTTTTGCAGGGTTGGCTTGTTGGTCACAATTCTTTCAGTTTCTGCCGGTCTTGGAAGCTCTGCATCTCTCCATCCATTCTAAATGACAGCTTTGGCGGATAAAGTATTCTTGGCTGCATGTTCTTCTCATTTAGTACCCTGAATATGTCTTTCCAACCCTTTCTGGCTTGCCAGGTCTCTGGATAGGTCTGATGTTATTCTGATGTTCCTTCCACTGTATGTAAGGAATCTCTTCCCCCTAACTGCCCTTAAGATGGCTTCTTTGGTTCTTAGATTTGCGAGTTTTACTATTACATGCCGGGGTGTTGGCCCATTTTCCTTGATCTTGGGCGGGGTCCTCTGTGCCTCTAGGACATGAATGTTTGTTTAATTCCCTAGATTAGGGAAGTTCTCAGCTACGATTTGCTCAGATATATCTTCTAGTCCTCTCTCTCTCTCTCCACCCTCTCAGGGATCCCAATAATTCTGACACTGGAGCGTTTCAGGGCTTCACTTATTTCTCTAATTCTGTTTTCATGGATTTTGAGCTGTTTCTCCCAAACCTCCTCTTTTTCCTTATTTTCTATCAATTGGTCTTCTAGATCGCTAACTCCTTCTTCTGCCTCATTTACCCTAGCTCTTAGAGTATCTAGATTAGATTGGATCTCATTGACAGCATTAAAAAAAAAAGATTTTATTTATTTGACAGAGAGAGACACAGTGAGAGAGGGAACACAAGCAGGGGGAGTGGGAGAGGGAGAAGCAGGCTTCCTGCCAAGCAGGGTGCCCAATGCGGGGCTTGATCCCAGGACGCTGGGATCATGACCTGATTTGAAGGCAGCCACTTAACGACTGAGCTACCCAGGAGTCCCTCATTGATAGCATGTTTAAGTTCTGCCAGTTCAGCTTTCATTTCTGCTCTTAGAGACTCTATGTTGCCATTATTCGATTTCTCCATTCTAGCTATTGTCCTCCTAACTGTTACCCTGAAGTCCATTTCCGACATCTTGGTTATATCTGTATCCATTTGTAAATCTGTAGCAGAAGTCACAGTCTCTGAGTCTTTCTTATTTTTGGGGTTCCTCCTCATAGTCATTCTGTTGAGGGGTGGTTGAGGGAATGTACAGAGTCCAAATTATTGAACACAACACAAGCAAGATGCACTTGTTTTTTATTTTATTTTATTTTATTTATGTTATGTTTGTCAGTGTACAATACATCATTAGTTTTTGATGTAGTGATCCACGGTTCATTGTTTTCGTATAACACCCAGTGCTCCTTGCAGTACATGCCCTCCTTAATACCCATCACCAGGCCAACCCATCCCCCTACCCCCTCCCCTCTAAAACCCTCAGTTTGTTTCTCAGAGTCCATGGTCTCTCATGGTTCCTCTCTCCCTCCGATTTCCCACCCTTCATTTCCCCCTTACTTCTCCTAATGGCCTCCATGCTATTCCTTATGTT
>NW_027739942.1:0-308 GCF_054177405.1 Leptonychotes weddellii | reverse complement strand
CTCTCTTGGCCTGAAAGAAACTACAGCATGCCCCAAACACTCCATTTGTTAATGGAGCTATAGTAATGATCTCAGAATCGTGCAAGCTGTCCCGACTCAAAGTTAACACCTGAAAATATAAAGAGAAACTAATCAGATATTGAGTCCAGAGTTGTGTTCTGAGTAAGGATAAAACTGTTGTTCAATAAGGGCTGGCAGAGCCAACATCCCACCTGGGGTTGGTGCGAAAAGACACCCATTTCATGTCTTGTACTGAATTTCTAGCACAAGATTAGAGTAAGAGATGGCAAGTCAGGTTTAGAGCCTGG
>NW_027739941.1:0-308 GCF_054177405.1 Leptonychotes weddellii | reverse complement strand
GAAGCGCCCCCTCATTTGGTCTGCCTTTGGCACTTTCAGTGAAGATGACTCTGTCAACCTGGAAGTTGAATGTAGTTGGGTTGTTTGATTCTGAGAGTTTGTTTCCCTTGATGACTCTGGGTTCCTGTTGAGCAGAGGGACAGGCTGAGAAGTCTTTTTACATATACTGAGTCTTGGATTCGCATTTCCTGGATGTTCGCAGACCATTAGCTGCCTTTATGGAAGCCTGCCCCCTTATTCGAAAGATGTCATGGTTCCTTCCTGAGTATGTGGGGTTTATCATAGCATTTTTGAAAATCTACTTTTTG
>NW_027739940.1:0-308 GCF_054177405.1 Leptonychotes weddellii | reverse complement strand
TCACACTCCACATTCTTAGTCTACTTCCAACGTAGTAGAAAGTTCAAGAGTTTCTCAAATCCATATTCACTGTCAGCTTCTACCTACCATACATCCTTATTTCCTCCCTGATCCAAGCAGGGTGTCCCTGCTTTCCCATGAGTGTCCCCTGCCACCTCCAGCCTCACCTCCTCAAGTTCATTTTCTTTTTTTTTTTTTTTAAGATTTTATTTATTTATTTGAGAGAGAGAGAATGAGAGACAGAGAGCATGAGAGGGAGGAGGGTCAGAGGGAGAAGCAGACTCCCTGCCGAGCAGGGAGCCCGATGC
>NW_027739939.1:0-308 GCF_054177405.1 Leptonychotes weddellii | reverse complement strand
TTTATTTATAAATGTTTTACCATTATTCTGAAGCCTCAGCCAAATCTGCTTATTGGGGGACTTCCTTGATATCTCCCCATAAAGAGTTGTTTCTTCTTCAGAATTTGCATAAGACATTAATTGCCAATTTAATGTGTTTACTTGATTTTGAAATATTGTGTTGCATTTTTCTCATCTCTCTTTTCCGTTGGATTTTGTAACCTTAAGGGGAAGATGTAAATTTTATGTATCTTCACCTGAATGCTCTTCAGTATCTAGAACCATCTTAAGTACCTAATAGCTTCTCAATAAATAATAATCATACAAAT
>NW_027739938.1:0-308 GCF_054177405.1 Leptonychotes weddellii | reverse complement strand
GTCATCTTAGAAAACGCAAAGGAGAAACAGTGACACATATGAACTCAAAACAAAACAGTACAGTAAGATGGCAAAATATCATAAAAATAGCAGCATGTGAAATTCAAGACTATTTTCTTAAAGCAAATGTTTAAAACTCAACCATTAAAAATGGCACTTCAAACTGATCTATTACACTTGAAACTAAGGGTTTTTAGAACGGTGCTGACATTTACGATATCCCCATGATTAAATGTATACTCAAATCTGTGTTTTACAACCTCTGTATCACACAGGTAGGAGAATAAAAGCATTCTGGCATCTTGACC
>NW_027739937.1:0-308 GCF_054177405.1 Leptonychotes weddellii | reverse complement strand
TGTCAATAAAACATGTAGGAAGGGAGACAAGTTTGCAAATTTCCTCTAGGGGAAGAAGTGGGCTGTCAGGTTTTGAGCTGGCGTCAGGCTGCGGACCCAAGACCCCGCAGATGTAGCCGTGCCAGCCTTCTGTGGGAAATGCAGGGAAGTGAATTGTCAGAAGGTGCAGACATGAAAGACGCCGAACGAATATTCACTAGATAACCCACAGAAGCAATGCTCGTAACGGATTATAAACCAGAAATTTGTAACTTCTAAAAGTAATATATTTTCACTCTCCTGTTACCTGACTTAGTTTTTTGGGGGGG
>NW_027739936.1:0-308 GCF_054177405.1 Leptonychotes weddellii | reverse complement strand
TGTCTCTCTGTCATTCTCTCTCTCTCAATAAATAAATATCTTTATTTTATTTTTTTTTTAAGATTTTATTTATTTATTTGAGAGAGAGAGAATGAGAGAGAGCACATGAGAGGGGGGAGGGTCGGAGGGAGAAGCAGACTCCCTGCAGAGCAGGGAGCCCGATGCGGGACTCGATCCAGGGACTCCAGGATCATGACCTGAGCCGAAGGCAGTCGCTTAACCAACTGAGCCACCCAGGCGCCCTTTAAATAAATATCTTTAAAAAAAAAAAAAAATTCTTTAACTTCATTTTTAATTAGTGATTAGGC
>NW_027739935.1:0-308 GCF_054177405.1 Leptonychotes weddellii | reverse complement strand
AGGGTCCTGGGATCGAGTCCCGCATCGGGCTTCCTGCTCCTTGGGAGCCTGCTTCTCCCTCTGCCTCTCTCTCCCTCTGTCTCTCATGAATAAATAAATAAAATCTTTAAAAAAAAAAAAAAGAAAAAGAAAAATCCTAGCTAATAGGATCCAACAATACATTAAAAGGATCATCCACCACGAGCACGTCGGATTTATCTGCGGGATGCAAGGGTGGTTCAACATTCACAAATCAGTGTGATAAAACACATTAATAAGAGGAGAGAGAAGAACCATAGGGTCCTCTCAACTGATGCAGAAAAAACATT
>NW_027739934.1:0-308 GCF_054177405.1 Leptonychotes weddellii | reverse complement strand
GTGTAGAAAGTGATTCCTACCAGAATGTGGACAGTGAAAAATAGGATGTCTGCATAATGTCCTCTCCGATATAATTTCCGCCTCTCCACCTCTCCTGTGCAGCTGTTACACACCGTGCTCACCCACACCGCTGAGTCTGGCCAGGCCACATGTTGCTGGTCACAGTCAATATTGTCCTCTCCCTTTCCTTCTAATTTTGTTCCTCATTGTTTCCTCTCTTCTTCTCTTCATTCTTGTTCCCTCCACTCTCAGCAGAGATGTAAGAAAAGGTAGGATATCTGGGGTATTGAAATAGATTCAGGGCCAGT
>NW_027739933.1:0-308 GCF_054177405.1 Leptonychotes weddellii | reverse complement strand
CAGCGCTCACCACAGCACGTACCCTCCCCAGTGTCCATCACCCAGCCGCCCCGTCCCTCCCCGCCCCCACTCCAGCAACCCTCAGTGTGAACGTCCTCTAACAACGACCGACAAAGTAACAGAGCCGCCAACTGTACTGAGGCAACAGGAACAGGTTAATGTCATGTCAGCCTGGCGCTGGTGGCTCTTTTTGTCCCAGGTAATGTCCTATTTGATTCTGTCTTGACTAGGCCCCTGCCTCTACTGCCCTTTAAGAAACAGAATCTGAAGGAACAGGGAACAGAGTAGCACAGAAACTGTTGTTTATT
>NW_027739932.1:0-4714 GCF_054177405.1 Leptonychotes weddellii | reverse complement strand
AAAGATTATTTATTTATTTATTTGACAGAGAGACACAGCGAGAGAGGGAACACAAGCAGGGGGAGTGGGAGAGGGAGAAGCAGGCTTCCCATGAGCAGAGAGCCCGACGCGGGTCTCGATCCCAGGACCCTGGGATCATGACCTGAGCCGAAGGCAGACGCTTAACTGATTGAGCCACCCAGGCACCCCAATATACCTTTTTAAAAATCCAAATTAGTCTTCCAAAAAGTTATGCCATATAAACTACATCTCCATTCTAGTCAAAGATCTTAAAAATAGCATGTAATAACATATTTAAACTAAAATTACAGTGGGGGAATATAATTTTAAATAATAATTTGGTCAAAGAAAAAATGTTCTGAAAATTGTTTTAAAGTTACAAAATAGAGCTAAGGTTACCCAACATTTCTGAAGCCTTACCTAAACAATCTAAAAAAATAAAAAGTTAAAAAAGTAATCCAAATTAGATTAATTCTGTAAGAAATAGCCTTACTTACAAAATAGTTATCCATAAATATAAGTAAAAAAGGATAGATTACAACCTAAATATTTAAAAATGTTGAAGTATAAGCCCATTGATCTAAACTAGGGATCGGCGAACTTTCCACAAAAAGCCAGACAGTACTGATATTAGGCTCTGCAGTCTGTCACAACTATTCAACTCTGCCATTGTGGCATGGAAGCAATCATAGACAATTTGTAAACAAATGATCATGGCTGTTTTACAATAAAACAAAAGTGAGCTGCAGGCTATAATTTGCTGACCACTGATGCAGACCCTAAATTTTGAAAGGAAAAACATACCCAGCATCGTCACCACTGCTTTAATTTAAAGATTGCTGAGCCAAAAGTAAAGACCCCTATCATTTAGTATTTATGAAACACTAGCTTTACTAAATATTATATGGATTTTAAAACTCAGTTCTCTACCTAATTTTTCACTGGAACCCCCAGCTTCAGAATAATGAGAACACCTCTTGAATTTGTGTGATAAAATCTTGCAGACTGCCAATCCAAAAGAAAATTTACTAATAACAGAAGTTTCAATTGGAGCATTTTTAAAATATATATATATTTACAATATATATATAAATATTTTTTAATATATAACTTTAAAGGTCAGATTTCTTTGGCCAAGTAAAACCATAAAACCATAAACCATAAAAATCACATTCCTTTGGCATTTTATTAATTGTAAGCACAATGCAAAAGCTTTAAAAATACAGTCATCATAATTTATTATATTCGCTATTAGAAAATTAACTCCCTACAAATCTAAAATATAATCTACTAATAACTGAATGGTACTACCTTTCAACTAATCTTTGTACCCAGTAACCCTTAATATTGAAATGTACCTTAGAAAATTGCATCCAGTAATTTTTTTTTTCCTCAGAACTATTTTTGATAACTGAAACACAATGTGCCATGGGCCAAACACAGCTCTGGATTCTAGACATAAATTAGTGAAATTAACAAAACTTTTATTTACATATATAAATGTTCATGTATGTTTTTGCTAGCTTTCCTTATTTGCCAAGTATGTATTACTTTGTTAAAAGAGATTTAAAAAAATAATTGGGGGATTATTTTTTAATGTTTAAAAAGTGCTGAAACACTGGGACGCCTAGGTGGCTCAGTCAGTTAAGTGTCTGCCTCTGGCTCAGGTCAAGTTCATGGCACCTTGCTCATCAGGGAGCCTGCTTCCGCCTCTGCCTGCCGCTCCCCATTTGTGCTCTCTTGCTCTCTGACAAATAAAATCTTAAAAAAAAAAAAGTGCTGAAACACAAAACACTTGGCATGCTCAGTATTCAACCTCACAAGCACTTTGGAAATGACTAGAAATTTTTTAAATAGCTTCTATTTTTAAAAAACCAGAGCTATTTCTATACAAAGAAAATATCCCTCTTTATGACAGACCATCTTTATCATTAAAATATTACAATTTCAGTATTCAAATTTCAAGACTTACCGAAAAGGTCCTGTTCTGTTAGCAGATCGAGAATCCCCCCACATCTCTTTCTATGTTAAGAGAGCCCAGTAAGTAGATCCTTTTGCTATCAAACTCTGGTTATAGTAGTACCTGTATAAAACAAACCACAAAATATAAACACATTAGAACATGAAGAAAAGGCTAAACTAATTTCTTCCACCTTGGCTTATCAGGAACAACAACAGGGATATTTTTGGAAGTCATTTTTAATTTTTTTTTTATTTTAGAGAGAGGGAGGGAGCACACATGCATGAGTGGGGTGAAGGGGAGAGGGAGAGAGAGTCTCAAGAGGACTCCACACTGAGCGCAGAGTCTGACGCAGGGCTTGATCTCATGACCCTGAGATCACGACCTGTGCCAAAACCAAGAGTTGGGTCACTTAACCAACTGTGCCACCCAGGCACCCCTGGAAGTCACTTTTAAACATTTACTTATTAATTTATACCAAGAGAAATACTTTTTTTTTTTTTTTTTGAGAGAAAGAGTGAGCGAGGGGGGTGGAGGGGCAGTGGGAGAGGAGGAAAATCCCAAGCAGGCTCCATGCCCACCGGTAGAGCCCAACGTGGGACTTGAGATCACGACCTGAACCAAAATCAAGAGTTGGGACACTCAACCGACTGAGTCACCAAGGTGCCCCAAAATGTGTACTCTGGGGGCACCTGGGTGGCTCAGTCAGTTAAGTATCTGCCTTCAGGGGCGCCTGGGTGGCTCAGTCATTAAGCATCTGCCTTCGGCTCAGGTCATGATCCCAGGGTCCTGGGATTGAGCCCCGCATCGGGCTCCCTGCTCCACGGGAAGCCTGCTTTTCCCTCTCCCTCTGCCCCTGCTCATGTTCCCTCTCTCACTGTCTCTCTCTCTCTGTCAAAAAAAAAAAAAAAAAAAGTATCTGCCTTCAGTTCAGGTCATGATCCCAGATTCTGCTTCTCCCTCTCCTTCTGCCCCTCTCTCCCACTCCTGATCATTCTCTCAAATAAATAAATAAAATCTTGAAAAAAAATGTGCACTCTGGGGCATCATAAATTTCTCAATGTAGTAAGAATGCTTTACATTTACTAAATACTTACTAATTTTTCTATCATCTATTCACCTTCCTTTTTGGAAACAGTTTTAACATCATTCTCAACCTCAGCCCATGGTTGATTCTACACAGTCCAGCCTTGTCAATCAGAATAGTCTACCACTTACAGTAATTGCTCTAAAAATGGGCATGTACCAAGATGTACCACACTATGAGATAAACATTATTGGGAATTAATACAAATCAAAACCTAGCAGAAAAGCTCTTTACCTCCTTCTTAACTGTCTGACTGTATCAGAAAGAGTATTAACAGAGATTCCTCTTTACCAAAAAACTTATCTGCATAATAGGGCAAAGTTTGTTTCCCAAACATCTCTTCTCACCTTTCTGCTAAGGGTCTTCTTCTTTGTACCCTCAGGCCCCTGACCCTCTCCTTATTCAGTATGTCATATAAACCTCATGTTGCCAGACTACCTGGGGAATTTCATGTCTGCATGGATTCCTCATATGTATGACACTAAATTTAATTTTCTCCTGCTAAAAAATAAATAAAATTAAAACGAAAAATGGACATGTAACCCAAGTCAAGCTGAGAACTCATCTCCAGGACCTTTGCTACAGCTACTAAAAAAGATGCCAACTTTCATTACCCTGGATTTGGCAACGGTTTCTTAAATGACACCAAAAGCACAAGGAAAAACTTAAGTGGACTTCATCAAAATAAAAAACTTTTGTGCAAAGTATACTACCAAGAGAGTGAAAAGACAAACCACATTTCAGCAAAATGGCAGATGAGGAAGTTCCAAAGTCTCATTCCTCCACAGAAACATCAAAAAAAGGCAGTAAATGTCTGAGCCAGCCCTGCTAGAGCTTAGAAAGCAGCCAAAGGTGTACAACAACCAAGAGAACGCTCAATCAAGAAAAAGCTATCTCCCGGGCACCTGGGTGGCTCAGTCATTAAGCATCTGCCTTTGGCTCAGGTCATGATCCCAGGGTCCTGGGATCAAGCCCCACATCGGGCTCCCTGCTCAGCGGAAAAGCCTGCTTCTCCCTCTCCGACTCCCCCCTGCTCATGTTCCTGCTGTTGCTATCTCTCTCTCTGTCAAATAAATAAATAAAATCTTAAAAAAAAAAAAAAAGAAAGAAAAAGCTATCTTCGAAATAACAGTAAGGTTTTGTGGTGTTTTTTACTCATCCCTGGCCCACCCACCCTTGCACAGGCAGAGGTTTTGGTCTTGAAGAAGTGGCAACCCAGTTCCCAGCTCCCTCCTTCAAATCAGAGGGAAACCTGATTTGCAGATTACTGTGCACATCTCTTCTAATCTGTCTGGGAGATATCTGAAGGATTGATGTGAGGTGTTGGTGTTTGTCTGTTTCACCTAACTCAGAACTTTAGTGGTGGGTGGGGATGGGGCAAGCATTGCTAATAAAAGCTGCAAAGCAGACTCACAGATATGGGGAAGTTGGGGTGAAAACACTTTGGGAAATTAGGACATTCCAAACAACAAGCATAGGGGAAAATTTAGAAAACTACACGCATACCCAGGCAAGACACATGATGAGACAAGACCTGAAAAGACCTTAAGCTTTCACCTCAGGTTGA
Source organism: Leptonychotes weddellii (assembly GCF_054177405.1). Lineage (NCBI taxonomy): Eukaryota > Metazoa > Chordata > Mammalia > Carnivora > Phocidae > Leptonychotes > Leptonychotes weddellii. The sequence goes on along the minus strand of NW_027739932.1, from coordinate 100 downwards.
TCCCAAGGCCCAGAGCAAGCCTAGCTAGATGTTGAAAGAATGCCCTGGCATTCAATAAAATCTTTTTTTTTTTTTTTAAAGGTCTGGTGAGTTTTTTTTG
>NW_027739931.1:0-14178 GCF_054177405.1 Leptonychotes weddellii | reverse complement strand
ATACCACATCTTCTTTATCCAGTCATCTGTCGATGGACATCTTGGCTCTTTCCACAGATACAAAAGTAGGGATCCGAAGGGGTACGTGCACCCCGATGTTTATAGCAGCAATGTCCACAATAGCCAAACTGTGGAAAGAGTTAAGATATTTTTATTATGAATAAATATTTATTATGAATCAAGGAAGGTTTTTCTTCAACTATTGAGATAATGCTACAATTTCTTACTTTGTAATGTAATTTCTGATGTTGAGCCAACCTTGGGTTCCTGGCATAACTTGTATTTGTTCAGGATGACATTATTTTTATACACATTTAGTTTTGATATAACTATTTATTTAGGATTTTTGTATTTTTGAGTTTGGCAGAATAATGGATCCCCAAAGATGTCTGCATCAGAATCCCCAGAACCTGTGAATATTATCTTACATAAGTAAAGGGACTTTGCAGATGTGAATATGTTAAGGATTTGAGATGGGGAGATGATCCTAGTGTCTGGTATGTGAGTTTAATTACAGGGGTTCTTAGAGAGGCATAACACCAGAGTCAGAGAGGGAGACGTGACAAGGAAACACAAGGTGATGTGAGACTAGAGCCAAGGAATGCCACAGCCTCTGGAAATGGGAAAAAGCAAGGAAATGATTCTATCCTTGATCCTCCACACAAGCATGCAGCCCTGCTAACCCATGCTGGACTTCTAACCACTAGAATTATAAGAGCTGCAGTTTGTGCCACTACATTTGTGGCAATTTGCTGCAACAGCAGTAAAAAACTAATACAATGTCCTTAATTGCATTTGGTATTTTTCTTGTATTTTCTTTGTTTTGTTTATTGTTAAGAATATTTTTGCTTCATAAAACCAGTGAATAGCTTCCTTTTTTTTTAATTCTCTGAATCAGTTTTACAAAATTGAAATCATCCACTTATTCAACATTTGATAAAGAAACTCCCCGGACTATGTACGTTTTTTGTTTGGGTGAGGGTTGGGGGTAGGCACTGGCAAAATGTTTTACAATTTCAGTTCTCTTAATTGCATATGATAGCTTCCTGTTTTCAGTTTATTTTTAGTTTGATTTTGATAAATAAAAATTCTGCAGAGAATTTTCTATTTCATCTAAAATTTCAAATTTATTCACACCAGGTTGTTTGTCATATTCTTTTGTTATTATTAAAACTTATACTCATTTGTGGCTGTACTCTTTCTTTTATTCCTAATATTTTGTATTCATGCTTTCCTTTTCCTTTTAAATCAGTCCTTTTGAAGTTATTTTTGTTTTATTCAGTCTCTATTTTAATATATTTCTATATCTTTTTCTCCAGCTTTATTCACATGTAATTTACACATAATAAAACCTGCTAATTCTGTGTAGTTTATTGATATTTAACAATTGTTTACAGGCATGTAACTTCCACTACAAGCAACATTTCCATCACCCCATCATCTTCATGCCCCTCTGCAATCAATCTCCTCCATTCATCTAGCCCCAAGCAGTCACTGATGTGCTTCTTGCTAGTATGGTTTTTCTTGGTTTAAAATTTTATATAAATGGCATGATGCAATATGTAGTCATTTGTGGTTGACAGATTTTACTTCATGCCATGTTCTTAAGATTCATCCATTGTTGTTGTGTTTATCAATAGTTCATTTGCTTTTATATAATTAATATTTTATAGCATAGACTACTACAATTTATTCATTCACAACTTGACATACATTTGAGTTGTTCCCGGAGTTTGGCTATTATGAATAATGTTACTCTGAACATTTGCATACAAATCTTTATGTGAGCATATGTTTTTATTTCTTTTGGGTAAATTCCAAGGAACAGGCCTGCTGGGTTTAGATGATAAGTATATGACTAACTTTATAAGATGCTGACAAATAATTTTCCAAATTTTCCAAAATGGCTCTACCATTTTATATTCCTATTAGTAATATAGAAGATTTCAGGGTACTCCACATCTCTAGCAATGCTGAATAATGACTTTGAACATCTTTGATAGGATTGAGTTTGTATCTATAATTTTATTAATTTTTCCCCATTGTGCTGATTTTAAAAACCATAAAGAACAGTAAAAATACATAAAAGATAAAAACCATAATTTTTAGGTTGTTTCATGTATAATACTTATACATGAGTATAATATAATACTCAAATTTAATACACTATATTTGAGTGTTTGCTTTAAGAATTAAAATAGGCTTCCTTAAGTTTTCACAATCTATTTAGAATCGAAGTTGTACTACCACACACAAAATATAGAAATTCCAAAACTGCATAAATCCACTTACCTCTTTCCCCTGTACTTTATGCTATAGTTGTTAAATGTATTTTTAATGTATATATTATCCATGAGAAAATATAGTATTTGCTCAAAACTGTCATATCTTTATAAGGAAATTAAGAAGAAAAATGTAAAAAGTTGATGATTTTTATTTACACAGATATTTAAATTTACAAAGTTCTTCCATGTTTTCATATATAATTTTTCCTGAGCCTGAAGAATTTTCATTATCATACACACAGACACACACACACACACACTTTTGTTCAGTTTACTTATTTAAATATTATTTCTTCATTTTTTCTGCCCATTCTCTCTCTTCCCTCTTTTTAAGACTCTAATTCCTCAAATGTTGATGTCTAAGAAGTCTCTAAGATTTTATACATTTTTATTTTACTTATTTTTCAATCTAGACTATCTTTGAGTTCATTGGAACTATCATCTGTCATCTATGTTTTTCTGCTCATTATGGATAAACTTAACTCCCTGTATTGAATGAAGAATATGAGAAAACATTCTAACAATATCACATACTTATGAAACAAAAAGGGCAGGGAAAACCTAGTGACCTAATTAACTTTGTAAATAAGTGGAGTCTGTAAGACTAAAGACCAAAAACTGTACATAAACACTGTACACTAGATGATAAATTTATGTCCTTTGAGAATATGGTTTAAAATTCTGATACCACTACCTAGTATACTAAAATTGCACAGTTAAATAAATGGATGGCAGATGTAGGAGTCAGGTTTCTCATGGTTGGAGTGAGGATTTTTACATAAGCAAAGGGAGGAGGCTGGAATGATCTGTGTGGTAATGATTTAGAATTGGTTATGATTTAGCTGAGTGTGAATTCATGTTTAGTTTAATATAGATACAGTTACAAGTAGGAATATTTATAAATAAATGTATACATAGAGTAGTACACACATAGATATGTGTTGTTCTTTCAGCTAAGAGTGCCTAGAAGCAACAAGCATAACTAGTATCCAGATAGTGGTTTCTAATACCAGTCTCCAATAAAAAAGATGTAAACCAGGGCTTCTTGGAGAAGTGGCAGATTATAGGGCTGGGGAAGTAAATACATGAGTCTGGAGTATCTTATAGTGCCAGAAAGCAAGACAGTTCTAAAAACACACACACGCATACATCAGTTGAGGTATGTCGAAAATGCACATGAGCCAATAAAAGAGTGGAAAAGCTGGAAGAATTTGAGCCAAAAATATATAAAAAGTACAATTGGTTTATAAGTGAAAGTATAAAATAAATACCATGAGACAATACTGATATAAATGAAAAATTAAATAAATAAATGAATGAATGAATGAATGAATAAATAAGTAAATAAATGTGGAGAAGGGGCAAATCTTCCTTATAGGAGAATTCCAGATAAGTTATGTAGATACTCTTTTCCAGGAGGTGAAGCTCAATCCTTCCCCAACCTGAGTGTAAACTAGACTTAATGATTTTCTTTTAAAAAACTAGAATATGGAAAGAGGGCAAGAAAGTAACTTTACAGAGGAGAAACTTGACAAACATGACCCCATCCAGGGGATCAAGGTCAAGATCACCAGTGCTAAGCAGGCATGTGCCCTTGATAGATTGTATTGAGTGTGTCACTATACCTCTGTGGTCTTCCATCCAAAAACCATAACCCAAGTCTAATCATGAGAAAAACATCAGACAAATCACAATTAAAGACATTCTACACAATTCCTAACTAGTACTCTTCAAAATTGTCAAGGTTTTCAAAAACAAAGAAAGTCTGAAACTGTCACAACCACAAAGAACTAAGGAGAAATGGCAACTCAAAGTGATGTGTTACACTGGATGGGATTGTTATGGAAAAACCTAAGTTTGGCTACTTGTGTCTCAAAAAACCAATGCTCAAGAGATGAGTTTTGATTGGAAAGGAATATGAGCTTTATTCAGAAGGCCACCACCTGGGGAGAAGGGACATTCTTGCCCAAAAACCAATTCCAAGGTTTCTGCCTGGCCCAAAGATTTTTAAAGGAACTTTACAACAGGTCATCAGTAAAAGAGGAGTGCAGTGGTCTGTAACGCTTCTTGATTGTGTGCAGACTCAATGGTGCCAATTACAGACCTTATCATGGCATTTAGAGGTTGTGTAATGGTGCCTGGGGGGAGGTTGTATAAGAGGGTCTGGTTCTGGGTCTTTCTAGGAAGCAATGCATGATCTATAGATATACAAAGAAAGGTTTAGTTCAATCATGTGGGCTAAAGGTTTAGTTAATCAATCATGTGGGCTAAATCATGTGTTTGCTAAAATTTAAAGACTACTAAGTTGGCTGGAGGGCTCTAGGCATTGGCTTCGGGATCATGGAATAAAAAAAGTGTATTAGGTAAAAACTAGGAAATATGAATACAGGGCTCCTGAGTGGCTTAGTTAAGTGTCTGCCTTCGGCTCAGGTCATAATCTCCGGGTCCTGGGATTGAGTTCTGCATCGGGCTCCCAGCTCAGTTGGGAGTCTGCTTTTCCCTCTCCCTCTGCCATGCCCCCTGCTTGTGTTCTCTCTCTCTCTTTCAAATAAATAAATAAAATTTTAAAAAGAAAAGAGCTTGTATATTAAAAAAAAGAAATATGAATAAAATATGGACCTTAGTTAACAATAATGTATCAATATTGGTCCATTAATTGTTACAAATATTTCATACTAATCTAACATGTTAATAATAGGAAAAACTGGGTAAAGGGTGTATGAGAACTTTATACTATCTTTCCAGTTTTTCTGTAAATCCAAAACTGTCCTTAATTTAAAAACTATTAAGAAAATAAATAAAACATTAAAAAACCATACTTACAGTTTGTTGAATTATACAATGAATTATATGTGTCCCAATAACAACAAAAGTTCTCCTATTTTCTGGGGCACCTGGGTGGCTCAGTCGGTTGAGCATCTGATTCGGTTTTGGCTCAAGTCATGATCTCAGGGATGTGGGATCCAGCCCCATTTTGGGCTCCATGCTCAGTATGGAGTCTGCTTGATATTCTCTCTCTTTCCATCTCCCTTCCCGGCCCCTCTCCCTGCTCACACTCTTTCTCTCTCAAATAAATAAATAAAATCTTTAAAAAAATTTTCTCTTATAAAACTTTTCTCAGTAATTATAGAAAGAATAATATTAATGGAGAATTTTATAGGTGTTTCAGAAATACACACACACACTCAAATATACACACACAGTGTATTCATTGCCAAACTGTGCTTAAATTCCCAAGATATTTGGATATTTGGCTGATGTGATATGGGCCAGAAGCAAATGGTCAAGAAAGAATCTTGAGACATTTTGATGCAAAAAGGTGTTTTTATTATAGCACAGGGACAGGACCTCCGGGCAGAAAGAGCTGCACTGGGTTTGTGAGGAGTGACTGATTACATACTTTTAAGTTGACAGGGGTAGAGATAAAGGAAGTTTCTAAAGTTATTTTCTTTTTTTAAAAGATTTTTATTTATTTATTTGAGAGAGAGCATGAATGGGGTGAGGGGCAGAGGGAGAAACAGACTCCCCGCTGAGCAGGGTGCCCGATGTGGGGCTCGATCCCAGGACTCCAGCCAGGATCATAACTTGAACTGAAGGCAGGTGCTTAACCCACTGAGCCAGCCAGGCACCCCATAAAGTTATTTTCATATGTTAAAGAATACTTACAAGATCCTGGAGGTCTGGCTATTGTCAAGCTAAGGTTTTTTGCCTCTAACAAAGCATTAACGTTAAGGCAGTTGTGAGTTCCTTGAGGAATGTCTAATACTCTGCTTGTCTCAAGTATTTGTAAATAGGCTGCAAGTTGTAAGGAAATTTAATTTTATCTGCATTTCTTTTGCCTTTGTTCTCCTTATCAAGGCAACCTCCCATAACTGGCTATTTTGATTATTATAAAGTTAGATATAACCCATACTTATGAAAGTAGATCTTTGGATTCTAGGATAAACATGGCCTTCTGTGTAATTTTAGATATCACTTGTACTTTACTTAACTTTATTGTAGGTTGCTGTGAATCTTAATGCTCTGTATGTTAATATCTGTGCTATGTCTAGATGACATATTAGTATAACCTTGGTTTTCGTTCTCAACATCAGTCATTAAAATCATCCCCATCTATGATCTGTACCCATATAATTGAATCCCACTGAAATCTATCAACATGGCAGCAGATGGTCTTATTTTAAAACACCAGTTTTCATTTAACTTCAAGAAGTAAAACAGAATTATGCAGTCCATTCAAAAAGTTTCTTAGTTAAAGAAAACATTCTGTAGAAAATGAATATTTTGTCCTTTTATAGTATTCCAAATCTTGTCAAAATCATTGAACTCTTTTAATGTGAACTGAAGAACAAACAAATGTGTTTGGAGCAGAGTTGTAATTCTGACCTCATTTCATCCTGCTATTGTTGGGGCAGCCCTCCACTAGAAAGAAGAACCTGTGCTCTTCTTCTTGCTGTACTCTTTGTATGTCTAATAAATTTGGCTATGGATTAGATGTATGAGAGAGAGAGAGAAAGGGGGCATGGGTGTGTCTCCCCACGTAACTAACACTCCAAATGTCTTTGAGGCATTTGCCTACTGGTGTTAGAACAGGTTATCTAACGTTGTTTCCTAGATAATAAGCCATGCCACTTAGTTGAAATAAGGACTATGTCCTGGTGTGCAGAGATGGGAGAGAAGCAGTGATATGAAAAGCAACTTTCTGCAAGCTGTTACTATTGCTACCAAGATGCAGTCTATTTCTATACGAGCAGTAAACAGAAGTGCTTTCAGACAAGGGACAAAGGGAAAAGAAATCGGGGCTATCTCCATAGCAACAAAGATCTACTGTTGTTGGTAGATTATACTTTTCTTTACCTAATAATATTGATATTAGTCATTAATAATTTTATAGGAGTAGAAATTTAGAAAGTCCTGATCTTGAAATAATAATGGCCTAAAATGAAAGACATAGAAACCGCATTAATTGAAAATGTCACTAAGGTCCAGGGGTGATGCTGTGAATTTGGATGACTGACACTGGGGAAACTAAGGGATTACTGACCGCTACAAATGTTGCTTTTTATTTTTCTGCAAAATTCAGAGAAATTTTCCTTAATTTATTTGTACCAAGGACTGTGTCAGGGGACAAGTGCAAGATATAGAATAAGTAGACATTAGGGGCGCCTTGGTGGCTCAGTCAGTTAAGCATCTGCCTTCGGCTCAGGTCATGATCCTGGAGTCCCCAGGTTGGAGTCCTGTGTCAGGTTCTCTGCTAAGCAGGAAGTCTTCTCCCTCTGTGCCTCACCCCACTCTTGCTCACTCTCTCTCTCTCAAATAAATAAATAAATAAAACCAAAAGTAGACATTAGAGAAGTGATGTAAATGGAATTAGGTTTAGAATGTATGGAGGGGGAATCTGAACAGATTGCAACATTACATAACAAAGATCTGATAAAAAAAAAAGAAAAATGTAATTGATGCAGTAATGTGAGTGTGTTCCTTGGAAGTAAATGCTGGAGGGAAAGGAGAAAGAAAAGCAAACAAAGGGTAAGATTGCACAGCTGGAAAGGCACTTTAGGGCTATGCATGCTCAATTTGCATATTAAGTGTTAAAAGGCATTCATTCGTGCGAATATTTATTGAGCCTCTACTATATGCCAGATACTATTTTAAGTTCTTGGAGTATATAAGTGATTTAAACAGACAGGCATCCTTGTCTTTGTGGAGATATATTCTCAAGGGAAAATATGGACACTAAAAAGTAAAGATAATAAATAAGAAAGTTGTGCATGTGTGCATGTGTGGGTACATGACAAGTGCTATAAAAGAAGGCAAAATCAGCAGGATAGCAGGTATAGAGGTGGAGCTCTAATTTAAGATGGAATATCAGGGTTGGCCTCATTGGGTAAGCAACATTTGTGGAAGTTAGCCATGCCAAATAGCTTTAAAAAAACATCCCAGTGAGAAAGAAGGGGACTGTCTTGACAGTATCACATGCCAGATAATGGCAGACCAGAAATAAAACCTAGTGCCTGTCCTCTGTGTCTCATTGTCTTCTCTATCCCTCCATTTTAAACAGTTGCCCACCAATATAATTTCCTCTACAATTGTTGTAGTTCAGAGGTTCTCAAACGCCTGTCCTTGGACCAGCAGCATCAAAATTACCTGGGAGCTGGTTAGAAATATAAACTATCAGGCCCTACCCAAAGACTTACTGAGTTTAACAAGCTCCTCAGGTAATTCTGATAGTTATTTCTCTAAATACACTGCACATCCTCTTCAGTGACTTGCCTCACTTTTGATTCTGGGGTCTGTGACATCTTTCATAAATGAGTCCTAATTTATCAACTATCCTAGTCCCCCAATATTCCAATTTGGTTTTTTTGTAAGAAGGAAATATTTAACAGAAGTTATTCCAGAATAAAGAAGACATGCCTTCAATGTAGTGTAATCAGAACCAAGTGAGACAGAATGGATACCCAAAGATGAAGGCCTGGCCTAGTGTTATCCTAACAAAGAATAAATGTAAGAACAGCCAAGTTCTGGGACACCAATTCACCCAACCTGGAGGAAATTATGGGGGAAAGGAATCTCATCCATGGAGAAAGAAAGGATTTTCTAGAACCAATCTGAGAACATAGGGCCTCTGGAGAGAGAGACCCATCAAAAGTCACTGTTGAGTCAATTTTCACCTAAATGTGGGGCAGTATAGATTTTTAATTAAATTTTATTATGTTTTCTTCCTTTCCATTACTTAATATTAGGATTATATTCCAACTTGAGGTGGATAAGTACAAGAATGTCTTATATCTTTTTACTCCTTCACTTTAGCCTAAAATCTTACTAGTAGTCATGATGTTTTGAACCATATTGGACTCCAATTCTGATAATAGTGAATAAGGGAGATCAGAACAACTAACCCACTAAAAATAACCACAAAAGCTGAACAAAATACAAAAATTCTGCTTGAAAGCATGGGAAATCAAGCATCATGGCTGTGAAAAGTTTTGGGACAGAGATTCAAGTGATAAAGAAAATTCACAGTAGGTAGCCAGGCATTTAGGACTATGTTACCTTAAGGAGCATCTGCATTTTGGGAGAGGCTGTTGACAAGCTGAGACTCTGAGCAGAAATTCTAGCCAACCCTATAGGGATTAGAGACAAAAATTAATGTCCAGAGCCCTCCAAGAGGATGTCTGGTGAAACCTGCAAACTTTGGATTTCAACTCCCAAAGTCTACAGACTAGAAGTAAAGTGAATGGAAATAGACCCACACTGAATTCAGTTCCTAAAATGGGGAAAATGTAGGTGTTATAATGGAGCAAATACAGCTGTCATTATTTGCAGATAATTAGGAATGCAGATGGGTGTTTTGGAATGATGGAATGAGGAGCTCAGCAGTTCCTTTTTTTTTTGGCAAAACAACCATTTAACTGGAGAAAATTATAACACACACACACACACACACATACACACACACACACAATCATTTAAAGCCTCTGGAGCTCATCCTGAGTACATACAACAAATGGAGAACCATTTAAGAAATCTACTAAGTCTCAGTAAGAAGAGCAAAAGCCTGTGGTGTTTAAGCCACATCTGCCCACCCCCCTCACCTTTATCTTATGGAAGTTTAAATACAGGCATTCACTGGGATGGGCAGGCTGCTGGAATTTCAAATAAAGTCAGTCTTTTCAGGCAGAGCTATGGAGATCTTTAACCCTATGACCTACCTTTACTCTGGGCAGAAACAGGAACTGGGAGGGAGACAGTGGCTTTCTACTTCTTCCAGGGTGAATTTGCTCTATGAGCTGAAAATGGGAGGAATAGTAGTCCCTGCTCCTGTAGGCTTGCCCTTCCTGGTATGGGATCTTCACCCACAGGTGACCTGTGATAGGGGTTACTGGGGCCCCAAGTGTTTATGGCCTGCTGTGCTTGGAGTGATCTCTTACCCTGTGAGTAGGGGTGGCATGAAGAAGGAGCCTCTGTCTTCTCTGTTGCACTTATCTTGACTAGAGCTTGTGCAGCATGGGAATGACAGTAGTGATGATGAGACCTGATTATAAGAAATGCTAAGATATTCTTCTGACTGTGAGCAGGTGATCCTAGACAGTAATTCCACATGAAAACAAAAGCACCAGTAAAGGTAATTATGTAATTACAAAAGACAGTATAATTGCATATTTCTTCTCTTAATTGATTTAAAAGCAATTGCATAAAACAATATGCATATATAAAGAGAAATTTAATTAATAATAATAGCATAGAGGAAGTGAGTGAGAATAAAACTGTACTAGATGAAGATTATTGATACCAGATGCTAATTTGAATCCATTGGGAAAAATGAAAAGAATCAGAAATGGTAAATAATATGGTTAATATAACAACTCTACAAATATAAATGTATACTTGATCTCTTTCCTTTTGGCTTTCTTAAGATGTATAAGATTATATAAAATAATAACTAAACAATGTGTTGAGTTTTTAACATATATAAATGTCATACATATAACAATAACACAAAAATCAGAGGAAATGGAGCTATGTAGGAGTAAAGTTTCTACATTTCCCTGGACCAGTTTTGTGCAAATCTGAAATATATTTAATGAGCTAAGATGTATTGTGTAGTCCAAGAACAACTAAAAATATAATTTTTAAAATACAATTTAAAAAATTACTGCAGAAATTCAAATGTTATATTAGAAAACACCCACTTAATATAAAAGAAATAAATAAACAAGGAACAAAAGAATAAAAAAAGTAGGAAGAATATTAAAAAAAGCAAATGGCAGATGTAAACCAACCATATCAATGACATTAAATCTGAGTGAATTAAATAATTTAATTAAAGGCAGAGATTATCAGATTAGAAAAAAAGAGGACCCTACCTACCATATGTTGTCCACAAAGATACACTTTAGATTCAGGGATGCAAATAAGTTGAATGTAAAATGATGGAAAGAGATTAACACAAAAACAGCCAATGTTAGTGTGCTAAAGTGACTATACTAATATCAGGCAAAATTGACTTTAAGAAAAACAAATGTTGCCAGAGATAAATAGGGGCATTACATAATGATAAAATGGTGAATGCATCAGGAAGATACTAACATACATGAACATAAAAACAGAGCCTCACGTAAGGACCGCATATGGAATATAGTCAATGGTATTATAATAGTGGTCTATGGTGACAGATTGTAGCTGCACTTGTGGTAAGAATAGCATAATGTATAGAATTATCAAATCACCATGTTGTTCACCTGAAACTAATGTAACATTATGTGTCAACTATACTTCAATTAAAAAAAAAGCTCCAAAATATATAAAGGAAAAGCAGAATTGAAAAGAGACATACACAATTCAACAATAATATTTGGAGTTTCCAATGACAGCTTCCAATAATGAAATAGAAATCAATAGGGAAATAGAAGGCTTGAACAACAATATAAATCAATTAAACCTAACAATTGTCTCTAGAATACTTATCCCAAAACAGCAAAATGCACATTCTTCTCATGGGTAACATGGAACATTCCCCAGGAAAAACCACCTCCTAGGCCAGAAAACAAGACTCAATAAATTTAAAAGGATTGAAATCATGCAATGTATAGTCTTTAACAACAATGGAATTGAATTAGAAATCAATAATTTTATACATAAAATATCCAATAAAGTCTATTTTTAAAAAGTATTGTGTGACTATTCCATGGTTCTTGGCCATAACATCAATGTTTCATAATTAACTATTTTATATACCAATGAAAAATCAGTTAAAACTAAAATTTTCTTAAAGATACAATTTATAAGTTCCTGTTCTAGGTTAGATAGGATAAACATTCTTCACTCTTTCTTTCCCACTTCATTACAGCAATAAAAAACATAGACAGAGTGCCTGGAACACCTATTTGAAGACATTGAAAATTAAATAATAGCAGGTGGATTGGGAAAGAACACCAAAATTTGAAGTACCACACAGTCAAGGAATTTACCATTGTTTTTCTTCCAGGATCTTCTGACCTGAATTCAACACAAGTTGAAATCTGGAAGTCAGCACTATTTTGTAAACAATGAGAGCTCTTAAAATAAGCCCTCTGGTCCTGCTTGAGGAGTTGGACAAGAACTAATTCATAGAGAGGACAAAAATCTCCCATTTCCTCCCCCCATTACTTTCATTCTCTCACATCTGAGTCCCTATATGAATCAAGTATATGTCTGCATAGTATAAATATATATTGGAAAACAGAAAAGTTTGAAAACATCATTTAAAATAAGTCCAAAATTGAAAGACTCAGGTATAAAAGTAACAAAATATGCACAGTGTCAGCTTATAGAAAACTAAAAATGCTGATAAAAGAAATCAAAGAGGACATAAAAAAATGAAGAGTTACGTTGTGTTCATCAAATGGAAAACTCATGGTAAACATAAAAATTATCCACAAATTGATACATAGTTTGAATGCAAAACCAATCCAAATCCCAGAAGGATTTTTGTAGATATGGACAAGTGATTCTACAATTTATTGGAAAAGTAGAGGAACTAGACTATCCAAAACAATTCTGAAAAAGTATGATAAAGCTTTAGCAGAAGATAATTTTGGAGAATGACAGAACTGTTCCATACTCTTATTATGTTGATAGTTACACAAATATATACATGTTTAAAATTCATGGAACTGTATATCCACAGAAAGAGTTACTGTATGATAAATACAGAAATAAAATATAATATCAAATACCTAAAGAACTCCTAACAAAAGATGCTCATTACCTTATAGCTAACTATAAACCATTATTGAGAGAATTAAGAGACCTAAGTAAAGGTTTGTGTATTCTATGTTCATGGATTTGGAAGACTCTATATTGGAAACAAGGCAATTATCCATTAATCTGTAGAATCAATACAATCTCTATCAAAATCCTTTTGGTTTTGGTTTTTGTAAAAATTTATAAGCTAATCCTAAAATGTGTGTAATATGCACATAACTAGAAATGACCAGCATATTTTTTTTGTTTGAATATAGCTGACAAACAATGTTACATTAGTTTCAGGTGTACAATTTAGTGATTTGACAAGTTTATACATTATGCTGTGTTCACCACAAGGGCAGTTACCATCTGTCCCAATATATCGCTATTACAATATCATTGACTATATTCCTTATGCTGTCCCTCTTATTCCTGTGACTTATTCATTCCATAACAGGAAGTCTGGATCTCCCCCTCCTTTTCCCCAATTTTGTCCAACCCACCACCCTCATGTATTTTAATAAAAAGAACAAGTTGGAAGGACTTGCACTACAGAATATCAATATCTATTAGAAAGCTATAATGGTTACGATAGTGGTATCTGTGTCAAGGTACACTAACAGGTCAGTGGAACAGATTCAAGAATCTGGAAAAAAGGCCTGGGCATATATACACACTAGGTTTATGAAAAGATTGGCATTGCCAAACAGTGAGAAAAACACAGCCTTTTCAGTCAGTAGTGTTGGGATAACAGTACGGCAATATGAGAAAAAAATGTAACATCTCTCTCACACAAAGCCCAATTCTGATGGATTATAGAGTAAAATATGAAAGACAAAACAATAAACCTTCTGGACATAAATAAACGGAGATATTCCTGTTAGTGTTATAGTCCTGGTAATTGACAGATCTGAAGCTGAATGCTAAATATTTTCATCAAATGCATTCTTGTTCCTCTCATGGTGATAGATATGAGTCATATTACATTTATGCACAGAAATCCCTTTATCCTGGTTGTGATCTCTCCTCTTTCATTCATGATTTTGTTGATTTGGGTCATTTCTCTTTTCTTTTTGATAAGTCTGGCCAGGCATTTGTCAATCTTGTTAATTCTTTCAAAGAACCACCTCCTAGTTTTGTTCATCTGTTCTACTGTTCTTTT
>NW_027739930.1:0-308 GCF_054177405.1 Leptonychotes weddellii | reverse complement strand
TTTAAATATCTGAAAGGCTGTCAAATGCAGTAATATAAAGCTACTCCAAGTATGGTCCCAACAGACCAGCAGCATCCGCAGCAGCTGGGAACTCGGTAGACGTGCTGCCGCTCAGGTCCCTCCGCAGACCCACCAAACCAGAAGTTCTAGGATGGGACCCTGGGGCTGTTTTAAAGAGCCCTCCAGGGGACTGCAACGCATGCTATAGTTTGAGAAGCCTTGGGCTAATGGTAAGCGTATTCTGGGTTGAGAAGGAGGCAGTTTTCCATTGAATACACAGAAAATTCCTCTATGAGTCTACCCAGTAA
>NW_027739929.1:0-308 GCF_054177405.1 Leptonychotes weddellii | reverse complement strand
TTGATATAAATCTGAGAAATCAGATGGGTAAGTTTGAATAACTGTGTTACATTCTTCAGCAAATTTATGGGGTCCTCAGTCACTTTAGGAAACTCTTTCACTATGGCTCGAAATTCAGCCTTAGTCCAGGCAACATAAGCAATTTGACGTTCATTTGGACCCCCAGCAGAGTTATCTTTAGAGGGGTAGCTATTAATAGTTTCAGGAGAAGGTGGGTGGGGAGAGGTTTGGAGGTAAAGGGAAGCTCAGCGAAAGGGTTAGAATGAGTGGTGGGTATAGGGGAGGTGGGGACAGTGCTGAGGGAAGAG
>NW_027739928.1:0-308 GCF_054177405.1 Leptonychotes weddellii | reverse complement strand
CATTAACTGGGGGGGAAATCTCATGATGGCATCCTGCAAACCTAATTGTGTGTCTTTTCTTTCTCTCTTATTTTCCTACGCTGTGGAAGTGTTACCTACCTGGGTCGCTGGGCTCGCCAGGCAATGGAAAAGGACAGGAGGCCTCGTGGGAGTCCCAGAAAGGCTTCACAGGGACTTGTGCTCCGCACAACGAGGCCGCCGGAAGGAAGGAATTCTCGGGCTGGCTCCCCGAGGGGCGGTCAGGGAGGGTTTTTTACGGAAACTTAGGTGGGGAGAGGGTTTAGTACAAGCAGGTGGAGGCGGGGGTG
>NW_027739927.1:0-308 GCF_054177405.1 Leptonychotes weddellii | reverse complement strand
TGTAGTCTGTGCCAGTACCTTAAAAAAAATTTTTTTAAAGGAATATCTCCTCGAAACAAGTGTACATTTTCATGCATTTGGAAAGTTCAGACCCTTATTGAGAAATCTAGACCCTGCTCATACACAGTTTGAGGTTTTAATCTTACCAAATTGAAGTTCCATTGAACTGAAGTCAATTTGTTTTTTCCAAATAAGTCATGCTAAAAACAGTATGCTTCCAGCACCTAACACAGTGCTTAGAACACTATAGGTGCTCAATAAACATGGTGAGAAACAAAACGAAACAAAAAAACAACAACCCAGTCATA
>NW_027739926.1:0-308 GCF_054177405.1 Leptonychotes weddellii | reverse complement strand
CCAAGTGTGGGGTCACAGTTTCAACCCGAAGAGGGGGCAGTTGTTGGTGGTTGTTTTGACAACCTTCAGTGCTTCTGAGCGGCATGGTCTTGTTCTCTTGTTCACAGGAGATATTGATGGCATGGTACTCGGGGCTGGTGAAGGAAATCTCTTCCCCAGACCCAGCAGCAGAGCCAGGGGCCTTGATGTCCTGAATTCTGTAGAGTAACATCACTGGTTTTAAGATTATAAGGGCCAGGGGAATGATTGTTGGTACAGAAACCCTGAATTAATAGAGAGTGCAGGAGACCAGTGAACGAGTTGGAATG
>NW_027739925.1:0-308 GCF_054177405.1 Leptonychotes weddellii | reverse complement strand
TTTTTTTTTTTTTTTAAGATTTTATTTATTTATTTGAGAGAGAGAGAATGAGAGACAGAGAGCATGAGAGGGAGGAGGGTCAGAGGGAGAAGCAGACTCCCCGCTGAGCTGGGAGCCCGATGCGGGACTCGATCCCGGGACTCCAGGATCATGACCTGAGCCGAAGGCAGTCGCTTAACCAACTGAGCCACCCAGGCGCCCCTCTTTTTTTTTTTTTTTAAGATATTATTTATTTACTTGAGAGAGAGCATGAGAGAGGGGAAGGGCAGAGGGAGAAACACACTCTCCGCTGAGCAGGGAGCCCAACT
>NW_027739924.1:0-308 GCF_054177405.1 Leptonychotes weddellii | reverse complement strand
ACCTGGGTGGCTCAGTCGGTTAAGTGGCCGACTGTTTCGGCTTAGGTCATGATCTCAGGGTCCTGGGATCGAGCCCTAGTTGGGCTCTGTGCTCAGCATGGAGTCTGTTTGAGGATTCTTTCTCTCTCCCTCTGCCCCGCCCTCCATGCATGCGCAGGCACACACTCTCTCTCTCAAATAAATCTTAAAAAAAAAAAAAAGACATGGATAAGGATATTCATTGCCACGGTCCTTGTGAGACAGGAAAGTGGAAACAAAGTAAATGAACACGAAGCATATAATAGAAAGGATGAACAAGGCCAAAATTT
>NW_027739923.1:0-308 GCF_054177405.1 Leptonychotes weddellii | reverse complement strand
TCTCTAAAAACACATAAGCACACATACCCAATCATTCAATATAGCGAACCATTAAAACTCACATTTTAAAAAGGAAAATAACTTATTTATGTATTCTCATAGGCATGTAAAGGCGTTGCCCTGAATCTATAGTTTCCTGGAGGAAAATATTAAGTAAAATGAATATGCAGCCTAGTGCAGTGAAAAAAAACTTTTTTTTTATTCTTATGTTAATCCCCATACATTACATCATTAGTTCTAGATGAAGTGTTCCATGATTCATTGTTTGTGCATAACACCCAGTGCTCCATGCAGAACGTGCCCTCCTC
>NW_027739922.1:0-308 GCF_054177405.1 Leptonychotes weddellii | reverse complement strand
TCCCATGCTATATATCCCTGACATGTGATTTGTAGGACCTTTTATGGGATGAATATATGCATCCCTGGCTCACTGATGTTGGGCTTGGCCATGTGACTTGCTTTGGCCAATGGATTCTGAGCAAAAGATTTTTTTTTATTTTTTAATTATTTTTATTGTTATGTTAATCACCATACATTACATCATTAGTTTTTTTTTTGTTTTTTTGTTTTTTTTAAAGATTTTATTTATTTATTTGACAGAGAGAGACACAGCGAGAGAGAGAGCGCAAGCAGGGGGAGTGGGAGAGGGAGAAGCAGGCTTCCCGC
>NW_027739921.1:0-308 GCF_054177405.1 Leptonychotes weddellii | reverse complement strand
TTTAAATATCTGAAAGGCTGTCAAATGCAGTAATATAAAGCTACTCCAAGTATGGTCCCAACAGACCAGCAGCATCCGCAGCAGCTGGGAACTCGGTAGACGTGCTGCTGCTCAGGTCCCTCCGCAGACCCACCAAACCAGAAGTTCTAGGATGGGACCCTGGGGCTGTTTTAAAGAGCCCTCCAGGGGACTGCAACGCATGCTATAGTTTGAGAAGCCTTGGGCTAATGGTAAGCGTATTCTGGGTTGAGAAGGAGGCAGTTTTCCATTGAATACACAGAAAATTCCTCTATGAGTCTACCCAGTAA
>NW_027739920.1:0-4715 GCF_054177405.1 Leptonychotes weddellii | reverse complement strand
ACTTGGTGGGATACCTTCTCACAATGGGTCCCTTGGTTCGCCCCCCTCGTCGGCCCCCTCATATTGCTTCTTCTCATAGTAGCATTTGGTCCTTGTATTCTTAATGCCCTTACTAAGTTTATCACTACTCAAGTTGCTAAAACCAGACTCCAGTTACTCCTTACTCACTATCGCCCCTTAGAAGATGAAGATGATGCCCTCTAAACTAGGTGTCTAAAGGGGCATCAAAGGGGGGAATGATAAGGAAAATCTATGTCCTAAGATGGCCCACCGAGCCAGAGAGAGAGTCCCAGTCCGAGCCCCGGGGCTCTTCCGGGTTCTTCTCCCTTCTCTGTTTCCTGCGCACCAATCCGGGTTCTTCTCCCTGCTCCGCTTTGCGCACACACCAAGAGTGCCCAGTATGCGGAAGTAGAAGTGTATACATTGCCCCCTTTGTGCTCGGGGCTCAGAGCTTTGGAGACCACTCTCCTCTGAGCCCACTGGCATTAAATAAACCTCCTATCCTCCAAGATCTCCTAGTGCCACTTGGTTCTTCCATCAGGCAATCCTGTCCAGGTTCCGTAAGAGCATGACTGATGAAATATAATTATGCTCCACTATACTGGGACTCCATTTTCCCCAGCTTGTCTTGTTGCTCAAGAACACTGAGTTAGTATAAAGAAAGTGTCTATGTGTGTGGATGTGTGTGTGTGGCACTCCAAGGCAAAGGCCAATAGGCTTAGAAGTTTATGCAAATTAAGACTCTTGGTATACCTTGTATAGATATCTGTTTTACATAATATATATGAGTATACATTCACTATATAAAATATGTAAGTTTTATATGTATATGATTTTCATATATTTTACATAGAAATATATGAAGGTGGTGGAGGTGAGTTCTTTCTAACAGCAGATAATAATTTAATTCAATTAAAAAATTAAAAGAATGTCTGCCAGGAACTGTGCAAAGTGCTAGAAATAAAATAGTGATAATAAATTATCTTTCTCTCAAGAGCCCAAACATTTCAAATACCCGACAGCAGTGATTAGGAGAGGGGAGCCCAACGAGACCTGAGCCCTGGCTGGCTCATCGGGGGCCACCTCAAGCCTCCATGACGCCCAGTGCCCCTTCACACTCCAGATGACATTCCTGGAGAGCAGATATCAACACACACAATGCATTTCAACCACAGTGCCATCTACATTCTTTTTTTAAAGAATGCAATAAAAAAAAAAAAGTGTCGTGGAAAGGGGTCAGATTCAATTATCCAGATACTATAGGGATGGAACAAATTCCAAAGCATGACAATTGATAAAGAGGCTCCAGCGTGTCCTCACACCACCACAGTTTGTCATCACATTCTACTGTACTATGAGCTTCTTGCCGAAAGGGTAAGATTCATGCCACTGTTGAGATGCTGTATGTTTAGAATCTTAGGAGGAAGACCAGGATCAAGAATAAACTCGCTCCCCTTGATCAGATTTGTATACAATAGGAACAAAAAGCAACCATGTAGCAGATGGAAGAATTCTATCTCCAGTTTCATCTTCAGCTCATTTGTTTATCTTATTATTTCCACAGCGTGAGGATTCGATGATTTGTTTCTTCACACCTTCCCACCTGCACAGGCCCGTCCTCAAAACCAGGAGCAAGCATGGCTTTTGCTCCTGTTTTCAATTGCACTTAATATTGTGAAATCAGGAAGAGGAAGCCAAAAACCACATTTTAAAAATTGTGGTAACTATTCTATCAATTAGGAATTACCCCCAGCTCCTTTTTTTTAATTTATTTATCGAAGCAATCTCTATACCCAACGTGGGGCTCGAACTCAAGACCCTGAGATCAAGAGCCTCGTCTCCTCTGACTGAACCAGCCAGGGGCCCCTACCTCCAGCTATTCTGAACATAAACCCCTGTTGAGGGCTAGACCATAGTGACAGGTGGTTTCTTCACTTTACTGAAAGAACTGAAGGCATAGAGACCATGGCCATCCAGAAGAACTCATGTGTGACATGACGCTGAGCAAAGACTTGGGACAAGTGAGCCCTCAGCCACATGATCACCAAGGGGAAGGCATTTCTGGATGAGTGGAACAGCAAATGCACCAGCCTGGACATTGGATTATACTCTGGGGTGTCGAGGAACAGCCGGGAGCAGGTGCTGCCGCAGAGGGAAAGGGGGCAGCTGCCGTGGGCAGAAGTCGAGCTTGCCGAGACAGAGCTGGGTGACAAGAAATCTGGTGAAGAGTTTCGGCTGTTATTCTAAATATGAAGGAAAGTCCTGTGAGAGCTTTGAACAAGGGAGTGATGGGTGAGACTTACATTCCCACAGTATGGACCCGGCTGCCCTACCAAGGACAGACCATGGAGAAGGGGTGGAAGAAAGAGGCCAGCAGGAAGGGGCTGAGTCAGACTGCAAGAAAGACGATCAGCCAGCTCCGGGCTGGTGCAGAAGGGCAACAGGGCAAAGGGTGGGGCTTGGCCTGAGACCTTGGGGAATAAAGATATCATTTACCAAGTTTAAAAAGATGGTATGTAAGTGCAGGTTTCTGAAGATCTATGAACCAGAATATGTTTTGCTGAAAATAAAAGAATATTTAGTATTTAGAAAAAATAAGCTTGCTCCTGGCATTGGTCAGGAGCTCTGGCATCAGGACCACGTGCAGGTCAGAGGATAATGGGAACGGGTTAGAGGCTTTCCGTGCAGACTTGGCTTCTGTCTCATTGTCGTCTCTTTCTGTGAGAGCTATGGAGAAATCAGGGGGAAAGCAGAGGGACTACCATCCTTGAGAGTAGTTGTTAGGATGTGTCTAGGATGAGATGTCCCATAAATATCTAAGTAAGAGAGATAGGGGGCATCTAGAGTCTGTAGTTCAGGGTGACCCCAAGGACCAGAGATAGAAAATTCAGAAGACATCCAACTAAATACAGTTTTTAAACCACGGGATTAGATGAGAAGAGAAAATAGGGTAGATGAGGAAGGGAAGAGAAAATGTGTGAGAATCTAGCTTTTGGGCAAACCATAATTCAAAGTTGTTCCTAAAAACATGCATCTTCATTTTATTTCTTCATTTTATTCTCTTATTTTTATAGTTTTTTGTGGTTGTTTTGTTGGTAGATCTAAGTACGGAACTCAGCAGGACTGTTTTCACCCAGGCTTATTTTCCCAAGTGACTAGTCAGTAGCTCTGCACTATTTATATGATAATCCACGTTTTACAGTTGAATTTTAAATGCTGTTTTTATCACCTGCTAAAACTTTATGTTTGCATGGCTTTCCTTCTGAACTTCAAAATATGCCCCAGTGATTTTTCTATCTCTGACCATCGTTATGCTCTTTAAGTTTATTTTAGAGATATGACATATTAGTATTAGTATACTGTATTAGTATTAAAGTTTAATTTTTTAAAACATAAATTAATGAACTTATGCTTTTTTCTTTTAGAATCGGTCTTGTAAGTTTTTGCTGGTATCATATGTGTATTCTGCTAGCTGAATTTGGAAAGTGTCTTGAAGTATTCTACAAACAAACAAAATATCCTTTTATGATTGGGATTACAAATATGATGATGTAATTAATTTGATATGTTTGCTTATGACATCACCTATATAATATTTTTAAAAGAATGAAGATATACAGAACAATTCCAAGATGTAACGAGTTATATGGTGGTTCAAAATATACCACTCTGTCTTAGTCAGGGGAATCAGATTCTATCCACGAGCGTTCTTGCACAGGTAAATGTTAAAGTCTTTCTTGGGCTGCATGTTTTTGCGTGTTTGATGTCATGGTGACACGATTCATGTTCTGGCACCTAAACATAAATCTCACCATGGGACTGTGTCAGCAGGCACACATAGAGTTCACATTCATTTGGCCTGAACCGGTGAGCTGTGGACTTCCCACACACTGTGTGGCTAGGAAATCCTCTTCTGAAGCCCTGGGGTAGCAAGTGAGTTACAGACTACAGATCATAGAAGCATGTCACTTTCCAGCATCTGTTTCTCTGTTTTATAAGCAGCTTTGTGGAAAGAGAAGTGTCTGCTTTAGTAAAAGAAGATAAAACCAGATTACTGACAGGGAGGAATAAGAAAAAACATTGGAGGTTTTTTTTTTGTTTTTAACCCTTTTGGTTCTTCTGTTTGGTTAGTAGAAGTCAGCCAGCTTTCTTAATCATGATTATAATGGCTTATAGGAAAACTCTGAACTTGCTTCTGGACGTTGAGGACATCTCTGCTCCTGGACACACACCAAGGCTGTCTTCAAACTTTCTGCATGTCAGTTTCTTTTGCATTCCTACTAATTTATCAATTTATTTGAAAATTGTGGGGTACAAAATGAATACCATGCTAGAAGCTTTGAATTCTAAATATAAGATGTAGATTATGCCTGTAATTTTCTATGGGAAACATCTGCAACTTGGTGTCTTCAAAATTAACTTTCTGTGAATGAGAAAGCACGTACTACCTTTTTCTTACATAATATTAATGACTGTTTTTAGGTGAATTTGGAGCAGCAAGTGGAAGGGAGAAAGGCGTGAGAACAGATTGCTCAATGGTGAGTTCTTACCCTGTACCCCATTCTGTTAATATCATTGGGACCAGCAGATCATTTCAGAGAGGTTTTTGATTGTGTATTATAAGCAGGCCATATGTATGTGATGGTCATGACTAAATATTTGTGAAGATATTGTTTTCACTCTATCTCTATGTGTTTGTTATTCTTTTTTTTTTT
>NW_027739919.1:0-308 GCF_054177405.1 Leptonychotes weddellii | reverse complement strand
TTGCCTCATACTGAGCTTCTGAGAACTTGGCTACCGCCCCAGAGACCAGGCAGAAAAGGAAAGCTTTGAAATGACCAAGAACACCCTGGATTGACTAAATGTGTATGGGAAAAAAAATACAATTAAGTTTATTTTACCAAGCAGGATGGAAGCTAGAGGTAACCAGTCATCGAGAAGAGTTTTAGAAAACTATAGTAGAAAATCAATACAAGTTGCATGTTCTGGGTACTTGGGCTCAAGCCTAGGGAATTTTACCCACTAATATTCATTATCTCCCCACCTAAAGACAGGTATCTATTTTTTATTTA
>NW_027739918.1:0-308 GCF_054177405.1 Leptonychotes weddellii | reverse complement strand
AGACATCCCAAAACACCAAAGACGTGTTTTTGTGGCTGTTTTGGGGATTGTTTGTCATTGCCAACTGGGTTACAGCCCAACCTCTACAACTCAGAAGAAATTACTGGTCGTTTCTCTGTTCCCAAAAGAGACTCATGCAGTTTTTGAAGGCAGGGTTGTCTTTTACTCAGACTACCCGTTTGTCCCCATCCAGCTTAGCCTAGCACAGTGGTGTTATAGGGCTTTCTAAATGTCGTTTAGTTGGATTGCACTGAAACACTGACATGAAAATGAGGGCAGAATCACTTTCCTTATTTTTTTGTCAGGGT
>NW_027739917.1:0-308 GCF_054177405.1 Leptonychotes weddellii | reverse complement strand
ATAGGTATTATTATTCCTATTTCACTGATAAGGAAACTGAGGCCGGGCTCCCGAGGCCAGGACTGCCATGCCCAGTGCACCCAGCTCGAAAGGAGTGGAGCTGACAAGCTCACCCTGGTCTGTCCAAGTGCAAAGGCTGTTGTCTTTCTACTCCTCCATCTTCCTCGAATTTCCCCGCAGCCTATTGCTCTAGGCCTGATGTTGATATTATCTTGGAGTCAAACTTATTTCCCTTTGGAGAAACCAATATAGCTTTTTTGTTATTATTTTCAGGGTAAAATGTACATAATCAATCATTATTGACATCT
>NW_027739916.1:0-308 GCF_054177405.1 Leptonychotes weddellii | reverse complement strand
CCTCTCCAGAACCCACAGCGCCATTTGGTGTCCTTTCTCCCACACTGAAGGCTTTGCTCTGGCTTAGCGCTCCAATAATGTTTGTAATTAAAACAACACTTGCATGTCGTATATTTGAAAAGTAAAAGCCAACTTAGAGCTTTTTTTACCCAGAACCGCCCATGACGATCATTTAAGTCAGGTGGTTTTAAAAATTAGAGCTTTTCTTTCTTAAGTTATCCTCTTACTTAGGCATACTCAAAAATTAGAATTTAATTTCTCACAGACACAGGCCAAGCCTCACGTAGCCACTGCCTCTCTCTGGGCTG
>NW_027739915.1:0-308 GCF_054177405.1 Leptonychotes weddellii | reverse complement strand
TTCCTGCTCCTTCTGTCTCCTGGCTTTGCAGCCCACCCGAGTGCGGAGCTGCAGGTGGCCCGAGGCCAGAGCTGCTCAGGACGCACAGGACCCACGGGACACGCGGGGCGTGCCCTGCTCAAAGTGTCCGGCTTCTAATCAACCCTGCTGGCTGAAGTCACTTCTGTCTCGAAAGGCCTTTTTGGGGGCTGGGTGGGGGGTAAGTAAATAGGACTGTATCTCAATAATCTGGTTATCTTCCATCCCACAGCTTCAAGGACGTAGGGACGTGACTAGAAATTCAAGCTTTCAGTTTCAAGCACCACAGG
>NW_027739914.1:0-308 GCF_054177405.1 Leptonychotes weddellii | reverse complement strand
TTCTGCTTCTCCCCCTGCTTGCGTTCTATCTCTCTCAGAAAAATAAGATGTTAAAAAAAAATTCTCCAAGCTCAACAGTGAAGGAAATCATGCGATCTAATCAGAAAACGAGACAAAGACAGACATAGAGGCTTATGGATGGCAAAGGGGTGAAAAGAGATTTGCTGTCATTGGGCATCAGGGAAATTGCAAATTAAAGCCACTGGGAGATACCACTACCCAGTATCCTTTGTGAAAGATCTTTTAACATTCCATTTACATTTGGGGAAAAGGATGTGTTAGAGTTTCAAGAAACCATTCCCATACTC
>NW_027739913.1:0-308 GCF_054177405.1 Leptonychotes weddellii | reverse complement strand
TTGGTAACCGAGCCCCATCCTTAGGTGCTTTCCCAAAATCCCCTCATTAGCATAAACCTAGTTGTGGTGGAAAGTGGCTTGTTATAAATAACAAGACCCCCCCCCCCATTTCACCTTTATGGCTCTAAAACATTTCAGGAATTAGGAGGAGAGACCAAATAGAACAAAGGATGCTCCCATTGCTCTTATCCCTCAAGAAATCCCAAGTCTTTTGGGAGCTGTGAGCCAGGAACTGTGGACCAAGTCCAAACATAAACAAAAAAAATATTTTGGTTATCTGAATGACCAAATACATATTTCTTATAAAT
>NW_027739912.1:0-308 GCF_054177405.1 Leptonychotes weddellii | reverse complement strand
GGCTCCCTGCTCAGCGGGGAGCCTGCTTCTCCCTCTGACCCTCCCCCCTCTCATGTACTCGCTCTCTCTCATTCTCTCTCTCTCAAATAAATAAATAAATAAATCTTTTAAAAAAAATATTATTTCATCCCTATCACTGAGTTCTACCTTAGAAAGTTAAATGAGGTGAAGGGGAACAGAATATGTCACCCCAATAGATATCTTTTTGGCATAAAAATTATTTTAGGCTGATATTTTTAAGAAGCAGCAAACGTAAGAGAAGCTCAGAATACCAAGAAGTTATCCTTTTATAAGAAACATTTATACGT
>NW_027739911.1:0-308 GCF_054177405.1 Leptonychotes weddellii | reverse complement strand
CATCGGGCTCCCTGCTCGGCGGGGAGTCTGCTTCTCCCTCTGACCCTCCTCCCTCTCATGCTCTCTGTCTCTCATTCTCTCTCTCTCAAATAAATAAATAAAATCTTTAAAAAAAAAAAAAAAAGCTTCGCACATATGATCAATTGATTTTTGACAGGAATGCCAAAACCGTTCAATAAGAAAAGAATGGTCTTTTCAACAAATTGTTCTGGGGAAACTGGATATCCATATGCAAAAAAAATGAAGTTGGACTCCTACCTTATACCACATACAAAAATTAATTCAAAATGGATTTAAAACCCAAATTT
>NW_027739910.1:0-308 GCF_054177405.1 Leptonychotes weddellii | reverse complement strand
TTTATTTATAAATGTTTTACCATTATTCTGAAGCCTCAGCCAAATCTGCTTATTGGGGGACTTCCTTGATATCTCCCCATAAAGAGTTGTTTCTTCTTCAGAATTTGTGTAAGACATTAATTGCCAATTTAATGTGTTTACTTGATTTTGAAATATTGTGTTGCATTTTTCTCATCTCTCTTTTCCGTTGGATTTTGTAACCTTAAGGGGAAGATGTAAATTTTATGTATCTTCACCTGAATGCTCTTCAGTATCTAGAACCATCTTAAGTACCTAATAGCTTCTCAATAAATAATAATCATACAAAT